>NC_079911.1:3351366-3451891 GCF_024868665.1 Triplophysa rosa
AACTATATTAAATGATAGTCACAGCTTACCGATTAATATTGAGAGGTCCGGAACCGCTCTGCTGGAGCCAACCTCCTCTTCAGACGCTGTAATAGATCTATCGACGCGCTGCTGGAGCCAGCGTCGTCACGTGTCAGGTCAATATATACCGGTCGCTCTATAGACGCGTGTAAATCTAGACGGAGGAAATAGTAGTTAGATGGCATGTCATGACGTATAAAATAATTGATTAATAAATAATACAATACGGATAAAAGATTTGGATAAAAAGATTTAAGATGATGATTAGAATTGATTCATGATTCATTGCGACATGCATGTGGGTATAAAGAATGAAGCTATTTATTTTATAGATTAGTGTCTCAACGTTCGTTTTAAATATATATTAGTATAGCGTATAGACATTTTCAGATAGCAAAACATGTTTACTTTACCTCAGATATACACTCACCTAAAGGATTATTAGGAACACCTGTTCAATTTCTCATTAATGCAATTATCTAATCAACCAATCACATGGCAGTTGCTTCAATGCATTTAGGGGTGTGGTCCTGGTCAAGACAATCTCCTGAACTCCAAACTGAATGTCAGAATGGGAAAGAAAGGTGATTTAAGCAATTTTGAGCGTGGCATGGTTGTTGGTGCCAGACGGGCCGGTCTGAGTATTTCACAATCTGCTCAGTTACTGGGATTTTCACGCACAACCATTTCTAGGGTTTACAAAGAATGGTGTGAAAAGGGAAAAACATCCAGTATGCGGCAGTCCTGTGGGCGAAAATGCCTTGTTGATGCTAGAGGTCAGAGGAGAATGGGCCGACTGATTCAAGCTGATAGAAGAGCAACTTTGACTGAAATAACCACTCGTTACAACCGAGGTATGCAGCAAAGCATTTGTGAAGCCACAACACGCACAACCTTGAGGCAGATGGGCTACAACAGCAGAAGACCCCACCGGGTACCACTCATCTCCACTACAAATAGGAAAAAGAGGCTACAATTTGCACGAGCTCACCAAAATTGGACAGTTGAAGACTGGAAAAATGTTGCCTGGTCTGATGAGTCTCGATTTCTGTTGAGACATTCAAATGGTAGAGTCAGAATTTGGCGTAAACAGAATGAGAACATGGATCCATCATGCCTTGTTACCACTGTGCAGGCTGGTGGTGGTGGTGTAATGGTGTCGGGGATGTTTTCTTGGCACACTTTAGGCCCCTTAGTGCCAATTGGGCATCGTTTAAATGCCACGGCCTACCTGAGCATTGTTTCTGACCATGTCCATCCCTTTATGACCACCATGTACCCATCCTCTAATGGCTACTTCCAGCAGGATAATGCACCATGTCACAAAGCTCGAATCATTTCAAATTGGTTTCTTGAACATGACAATGAGTTCACTGTACTAGAATGGCCCCCACAGTCACCAGATCTCAACCCGATAGAACATCTTTGGGATGTGGTGGAACGGGAGCTTCGTGCCCTGGATGTGCATCCCACAAATCTCCATCAACTGCAAGATGCTATCCTATCAATATGGGCCAACATTTCTAAAGAATGCTTTCAGCACCTTGTTGAATCAATGCCACGTAGAATTAAGGCAGTTCTGAAGGCGAAAGGGGGTCAAACACCGTATTAGTATGGTGTTCCTAATAATCCTTTAGGTGAGTGTATATTTATTAAAAGTAGATCATAAACTGTAAACTTCAATAACCAGAGTTCATAGCGTAGCATAGTGTTACGTCACATACGGATGTTACGCAGGGTTCCAACATCCGTACATGGCGTAATGTTTTCTAATTTATATATATATATATATAATATGATGATATAAGAAAAGGATATTGTACCTTGATTTGAAGCGGTGTCCTGTCCCATATTCACTATCGAAAACATAACATAGTTTTGTAATGCGATTATTTTATAGAAAAGTGACTCAGCATTGGTTTAAAAAAAAAAAATCATAATATAAACATATATATATTTTTGCTCGACAAACACGTGTAAAAAGATTTAACTTACGTATTTGTTCAATGTTGACAAATTCATCTTGATCGTAATTGTTTGAACCTGCGAGACAATTCCTATTAAAAAAATCACGCAAATAATTTACGATTCATACTCGAGGTACAAATCATAATGTTTTTAACAAATTACTTTGTTATAATACGATGCCTGAAACAGTTGGTTGATCGCTTACGTAGACAAATCAAATACTATTTTAAAGCACATATTTTAATCAAAAGAATAAGGGCGTTTTAGATCCACATAAATGAAAACTACCGCATTCTAACCGTCCGTTGAATTGTACGTCATCACTCTGCGTCAATACATTAGAAACAAAATCGGAATCACAGTTATAATCATTATATTCTATTAAAAAATAAAATAAAAACACTTTTAGTGTGTCGACAGCATCTTGGCAAGATTACGGATATTTAAAAAGAATGGCATGCTCATTTGACAGATCACAAGTCACGTATTCATAATTTAAATAGTCAGTATTCAATGATTCATTCATTCATTCAACTGCACTGATGATAAAAAAAGCACTTACAGTAGTTTTCCATTGTTGAAATTCTCTCGGAAACACTGTATGTATGTATGTCAGAAAAGCTTTGGAAATGAGCCAGAATCCTTGAGGGAGTTCGTTTTTATAGACTGTAGCGAAATACGTGAAGTCATGACATTGCACAGCCAAAAGATGGAGCCATTGCTCTATGGAAAATGCATGTAACACGAACAGATGGGCTATTGATCATGCGTTCCTTTCAAGATGTGTGTTTAAACAAAACAGATAATGACTAATAAAGCGTATGTTTTAGCATTTCGTTTTAAACCCGGATATGTTCAGAATGTTAGTGACGAGTTGTTTGTCTGATTAGTTAGAGAGATATAGCGAGATTAAAGATGAGTTTGTCCCATAGAATGCTTGTAACGCACAGGTCGATTCATCACGCATTGTTTCATGTGATCTACTGATGCCAGGTGGGGAACAGTTGTTATTCCTAAACAAAGCTTTGCTGTCTTGAACCGAGCTGGTAGCATTCAAATTTCACGCTATGGACGTAAAACAAATCGTACCCGATTAAAACGTCCGACGCTGTCACCTACAGGTTGAAAACAAGTTGAAATACACCCGGTTACAATCCTCCTCTTTCAAAACAAATTTACGAGCCTTGGTGCGGACACCTCTCACTGGAATGTTATAGACTGGGTGAAAACTCTGAAAAACATAAGGTAATCTGCATGGCCTCTCTGCCTTTCCTCTCTCATATATTGAATACATTATATAATTACTTCTTTACTTATTTAATAGATGCTTTATTTATTTATTTAATCACACGATTATTCATTTAAACCTGTTTGTTCATTTAAAACAGTGTTTGTGTAGTTGTTGTCTTATTCATTATTATTTTTAAATGGTGTTTAAATAACCAATGATTGCGTATTAATAATGATCTCATCATCTCCTTTAAATTACATATTTTCATTCATGCTAAAGATATGTAGCAATACATCCTAAAACATGCCCTAATACATGCCCCGGAAAAATGGGATGTGAGGGCACGGTCAAAAGTTCAACGCGACGTGGGCGGTACCACACTAAGGGGCGGATACGGTCAAAGGTCAACAGCAAGTGGGCGGTCCCTCGCAACGTGGGTGGTCCGGAAGTAATTCACCCCTCCCCCTCTGCAAAGGTCAATGACCCCATCAATCATACCTGTCAATCATTTTGACACTATGTCCCCCATATATACTACTATGGTGCAACTCACAAACAAGGGCATACCTTAGATCTTGTATTGTCGCATGGTATTTCAATATGTGAAGTTTTTCTGATCATATGCCTGTTATATTTACTTGCCTGCTTACAAATGAGGTTTCAAAGAGGAGGTTATCGCAGAAGACTCGTTTTTTAAGCTCTTCATCTAGTGATGATTTTTCTGTGCATTTTAAAGAGGCTTGTCTGAAGTACAATCTAAATTCCCCCTCAAATATCTCAAATGTAGATGAACATCTTATGCTGTTAAATTCAATCTGCAAGGATATATTGAACTCTGTGGCCCCATTGAGAGAAAAAAGACAAAAATCTAAACCTTAACCCTGGTTAAATAGCACCACTCAAGATCTTAGACGTGTATGTCGCAGAGCTGAAAGGAAGTGGAAAAAAAGATAAATTACAAGTGTCCTTTGAAATGCTACGAGAGTCATTAATTGGGTATCAAAAATCTGTTAAAGCTGCAAAATGTAAATATTCTTTTTACTATTTTAGATTCTGTTATAAATCCAACTAGTAATGTTTATTTTAATATATCACCTGCAGTATGTGACAGCTTTCTTACGTTTTTTACAGAAAAAATAGTTGATATAAGACAGCACATTATATCACCAAATTGTGATTGGTCTGACCCCCCTCTTTCGACTTCAACTCTAAATGAATTCCAGACAATCTCTTTAAACTCATTTAAGCATATTATCAAGCAGCTTAAACCTACTACATGTGCGCAAGATATTATTCCCACTAGGCTCTTGCTTCAGGTCTTTGATGTTGTCGGGCCAAGTATTTTGGCTATAATAAACAAGTCTATTCTTACAGCGACTGTCCCAAAATACTTAAAACATGCAATTGTTAAACCCTTACTTAAAAAATCAAATCTTGACTCTACCGCTTTATCAAATTATAGACCCATTTCAAATCTATATTTTCTGTCAAAAGCCTTTGAAATGGCAATTTTAGTACAACTGCAGAGTTTTCTACAGTCAAATAGTATTTTTGAAAAAAATCAATCTGAGGAAATCTCATAGCACTGAGACTGCACTTTTAAAAGTGTTGAATGATATTTGATTATCTGTAGATTCTGGGGACTCTGTGATGCTCTTATTATTAGACTTAAGTGCAGCGTTCGATACTATAGATCATAGAGTCCTTTTATCACGCCTTGAAAAATGTGTGGGCATTACAGGCAATGCTCTTGACTGGTTTAAATCTTATCTTGAAGACAGAATGTTTTCTGTTTGTCTTGATGGTTTCTCTTCATCTAGCTCTACTTTGCTTTTTGGAGTTCCCCAGGGCTCCATCTTGGTCCCTGCTCTGTTCTCATTATATATGCTTCCCCTGGGGCTCATTCTTGCCAAACATGGGGTGTCATTTCATTTTTATGCTGATGACACCCAAATCTCTCTGCCCTTGAGGAAAAATGATAAGAGAGGCTTGGATTTACTGAATGCGTGTTTGTCTGAAATTAAGTCTTGGTTCTCTTTAAACTTTTTACATCTTAATGAGGGCAAAACTCAACTCACTTGGATTTACTGAATGCGTGTTTGTCTGAAATTAAGTCTTGGTTCTCTTTAAACTTTTTACATCTTAATGAGGGCAAAACTCAACTCACTTGGATTTACTGAATGCGTGTTTGTCTGAAATTAAGTCTTGGTTCTCTTTAAACTTTTTACATCTTAATGAGGGCAAAACTCAACTCACTTGGATTTACTGAATGCGTGTTTGTCTGAAATTAAGTCTTGGTTCTCTTTAAACTTTTTACATCTTAATGAGGGCAAAACTCAACTCAACTCAAAACAGAGGTCATTGTGTGTGGGTCTACAGGGGCACCCAGTAATGACTTGGGAGACCTGGACTCCTACAGAAAGCTCTCTGTGAAAAATTTGGGCGTCACTTTTGATCCTGCACTCAAGTTTGATCAGCAGATAAATTCTGTGGTCAAATCCAGTTTCTTCCAATTAAGACTGCTATCAAAAGCAAAGAGCTTCTTATCGTTTAAAGAGTTCGAGAGAGTGATCCATGCCTTTGTGTCATCACGGCTTGATTATTGTAATTCCCTTTATATGGGAATAAATAAATCATATATAAATCGACTTCAGATGGTCCAAAATGCGGCTGCTGCCAGACATTTGACTAGCACTCGCAAATTTGATCATATCTCCCCCATATTACGCTCTTTGCGCTGGTTAACAGTCTGTTACAGAATCGATTTTAAGATTTTATTGTTTGTTTTTTAAGCTCTTAATGGAACAGCTCCTGAATATCTCTGTGATCTTTTAAACACAAATATATCGGTTAGATCGCTGAGGTCTTCTGAGCAAAGACTGTTGATGGTACCGAGATCTAGGCTGAAGCTGAGAGGTGACCGTGCCTTTTCAATTGCAGGGTCGAAACTTTGGAACAGTCTTCCAGTCTCTCTCCGATTAGTCTTTTCAGAATCTGAATTTAAATCGAAGCTAAAAACTTACCTTTTTTCCAAGGCTTATGAGACTTTTTATGACTCTCCCTAGAGTATTACGATCTGTCTCTCATCAGTGTTTGTGTTTGCTTTTGATGATCTCTTTTTAGTGCATTGCGGTCAAAACTGTTTGTAATTTATTCTTGTCCTTTCAGTAATGTTGTACAGCACAGTGGTCAACTACTGTTGTTTTTATCGTGCTTTATAAATACATTTTGATGGATTGATTGATTGATGAAATACAGATACTAAAATGTTGTCTTAAATGCGTATGTATTTTGTTACTCCCGTAATCTTTTTAATTAAAATTAATTAAATTCAGGTATTATTTTATCTTGTGAAGTATTACTGATCGCATGTTTACATCCTTTGACATAATGTTTTGTTAAATCAACAGATGCTTTGACACACTTTTGAGAAAAAAGCTCAACTTGCCATTATTTCTTCAAGTATAGGAATCTCTGGGCCTTCTTGGGCTTTTTAATAGGATTGTTTCTTTTATTTTATGCTATACTTGTCTTGAGAAGTGGCTATTTTAAGTGGTGACCATGGCATTCTTACATACTTCTTTTCCATTTCCTTTCAGAGACATGAGGCCTGTAAAATGTCTGTTTTAGGGACTTTACAAGGGCTGTGGAGGGAGCAAGTGAGCAACACAGTCAGTTTCTCACACATAAAAACACATTTTCTAGTATATTCTCCTGATATATCAATCTATATTCTTAAAAAATGGATGCCATAATGTTTTTAACCTCTTACAAGCTGAAAAAATAAAAAAAAGTCGATGTCTCAGCAAATTGCTGCATGTGTAGTACTCTTTTACTTCCTCACCAGCGTCTTTATTGTAAATTAATCTAGAAATTCCTACTAGACTGTGATCATGCCTCTAAGCCGATTTTATTAAATAAACACACATAAAATGTTATTTATAAGAAGATATAAAACAAATTAATTACCCAAAATTTGAAAACATTGGTTATCAAGAATTCAATAACATTGCTATTCTAGTTATTTGTAGAGAAATTGCAAAAACATTTGTATATTTTCCATATACCACACATGCACAGATGTTAACCAAATTTGTAGATTAGTCATGCAGTGCTCTGGCTCACCAAATTTAATGCTGACTGTAGCAGTTATTTTAGTCTCCAGTAGCGTTTATTTGACACAAACACAACCCTGCCATGAAGGTGAAGTCAATAATTACTTAATTTTAATAGTTTGTAGTTTGTTAACAATTACCCAAGTGTTTATGTCACTGTCTTGTGGACCTGAGGCCCATTTTAGAAAGGATGTTTTGTGACAGTGAGTATGTTAACACTGAAAGTATAGGGAAACTCTGGGTTTTTAGTTTTAGAATGGGAGGTTTGTCAAACCCAGTGGTGGAAAGAGTATTGAAAATTATCTACTATATAAGATAGTGTACTTCAAACAAAAAAGACAAATAAGATTCATGTAACCCTTTTACCATCGGCTCGAAATGAATAATGCCTCGAACAATAACGATTCGAGCATTAAGCACTTATTGACTCTCTTTCCTCAATATGGCGAAGGGAACATCTCAATGTTAAATTAATCAGTCTAGGGTATGATTATGATTCACGCTTTGTCACTCTTTATGAGAGCTAAGGGATATTCGACTCTGACCCATTAAATTAGTACAGCAATTAAGTAATGCTAACTCGCATAGATTCAGAGCAATGTAGGCAAAGTAAACATACACACCATTTGTAAACTTGCGCATTTATATTTAAAACACAAAACATAAACAGTTGTTTGTAAAATAACTAAAAGGTTGCACAAATAGAAAACCAAACCCCGGGGTAAAACAGTATTTAGGGTACCTCTTACAATTTAACGGTCTCTTAAACACACACAGCTTGCAAGCTAAACCGTTGGCGCTCGTGTTTGTTGGAGCTCAATATTCACAATACTCTCTTTCCGGAGAGCGTGTGAACACAATCCTACCACTTCCGTAGTAAACGGTGACTCGGTTGTAATCCACAATGTCGTCAGACTGCGGCTGTATAGATGATTTGTCTCCTGGAAAACCGGTGTCCTCTCGTAGAGCCAGGCTTGTGTGTGTGTGCGCGTTGGGCCTCCGTGCGAGCTAAGCTAACTCGGCTAAACATGAGCTATACGGGCCAAAGTCTCGGCACAGTTCAAAGTCTGCTTTTTCCACTCAACACTTTAAGAATGTCGGCGCATAACAAAATCTCTGTCCATAAAGAGTAGGCTAGACGCGAGTTAAACTCTCTTTGAGAGAAAAATCCTCGGCAACGTCTCGCTCGCAGTGAAACGCCATCTTCTTTTCTCTCTACAGTCCCGAGAGGGTTTTTCGTTCTCGCGCGATCTCTCCAAAGTAAACTTTATTTAAACCCAAGTTACTGACCTCAACTAAATGCACTGGTACTGCAAATTATGATAGGATATAAGCATTTTAAAACATATTACATCCATAAACCCATTCTCAGTAAGCATTTGTCAATTAAAATATTCAGTACACACGAACATTAACGCATCAATATAAACACAGTCTTCAAAGAAATATGAAAGGGGAAAACCCACAACAATGTATAAAACAGAAAACACAATTGAAAAATAATGACAATCCCTGATAAATTCTGATAGTAATAATGAGTCTAACCATTATGAATTTATCCAGGTTGTTACACTCTCCCCCCACCAATATAAGACATTCCCTCATGGCTTGGTATGGGTAAGTCTACGCTTAACTAGTAAGGAATATAGCTCTTGGCAGCTCATGCAATCAAGTGGCCACAGGGGAACCTATCCACTTGTGGAGGTAAGAGACAAACCTCACTACAGGAGAGGATATAACTTTTGGATGGCCAGGTATATCGTAAGTCAACCTGGACGGAGCTCTTCTGACCCGCTGGGGTCGGTTGGTGACTACTTCCTTATCAGGATTCTCGGACAACAGGTCATTGTCGACATCTGACATCCCAGACTGTCGTGAATCATCTCGGATTTCACACGCCTTCTCAGTCTCTACGGTCACCTCAATAGACTGAGGTTCTACGTCCTCCACGACATCATACATTATTCCAGATTCATTTACTCCAGGTGCCCCAGTCATGTCGCCTTCCACAACATCAAGGTCTAGCTGAAACGGTTCTGAAACATCGTCATCTACTCCAGTACAGGGTGTCGTAACAGGTAGGTCATACCACACACCATCTTCTTCACCTTCAGAGTCTGTGCTCCTAGTTTCATCACAACTCTCCAGAGTTTCCTTTCCCTGGTCCTTGGTGTCTTCTGGCATCCCATCTTTCCCTGTAGTGGCACACCCAGTAAGGTTTTGACGCCTTCGTCGTCTGTTCCGAAGCACTCTCCTACCGGGTTTGGGATCAACATCAGGCACTGGTTTAAGGCGCGCACGTTGCCCAAGTGGTAAAATGTGATTTCGGTGAAGGGTTTTGTCAGGTCCATTCCCATCCTCGGGTTTCAACCTGAACACCGGCAAGTTTGGCATCTGACTATCCACGACATATGCCTGTGTCGCCCAACGATCTGCCAGCTTATGCTTCCCCTTCAGGCCTAAGTTCCGGATCAAAACCCTGTCTCCAGGCAACAACTGTGAGAACCGGATCTTCTGGTCATATCTTCGCTTGTTTCCTTTGTTCTGCTTAGCAGCAAGGGATTCTGCAAGTTCATACGCAGCTTGTAACTCTTGATGTGGTAAAAGTCGATCTTGAAGTTCAAAAAATCTCTCAGACAAAGAAGGTTCAGGTGTCAAGGAGTTAACTTTATTTGATCAGGCCAAACAAAGTGAGATGTCTCAAGTCATCTGAAAACCAAGTGTTTTCCAGCCTACAGTTATAGTGAAACTTAGGAAAGGAGGTGCTTTCCTAAACCAATCAGGTAAATTCCCTTTATGTTTTATTATCCAATCATTCTTGTCTGCCACTATTATTTTCTAGGCAACAAGGTTTGTATCTAATGGTGGAATGTCGGCCTTCAGTTGGTTTTTAAAAATAAGTTTTCCTGTTGGTACCAGTTTTCAGGCCACAAAGTGAACAACATGTTCAATCTTCTGAACTTTATCTAGGTCAGGCCTTAAACAGATCTCAAAGACATCACTGAATTTTGTATTGCTGAAATCTGTTCTATACTTGGTTAAAATGATTAAAAATATACTTATACTGTAATTCAAACAACACTCAATCATTGCTTAAGTATGCTGAGTATATCATTAAATCATTAAATCATCTTCATATATTCAGTTGTAACACTCAATCATTGGTCTGATTATTAACACATCTATGGTATCATTCCTATGAATACTTCTTATATGAATACTTCTTATAAGTGGGATGTACAACAGAGCCCAAAACTGCAAAGTGCAAATACAACATCAACAAAATGATCAGAATTATGCACAATACAGCAAAGCCAAACAGAAAACCTCTAAATGTGCATCAAATCAAAATGATGAAGAACAAGATGAAGATGTGACCAGCCCTTATGCAGGCGCGCAGGAAGCATTGTCAGAATTAATTAGAGGAAGGGATGAGGTATATAGAGATGCAACAGAATTTTTGAAAAAAATACAAGCAGACTCTGCTCGTGGTTTAGTAGTGACTTCAAAAGCCAACTCTGAAGCAAGCGAGGAAGAAGAAGAGGANTTTGTGTTTCGGAACAGCCAGTGATGGAAGACGTCCGGAGACTCACCTCAAGTATGTAGCTGACATGAGAAAAGAGTATTGTGCATAATTCTGATCATTTTGTTGATGTTGTATTTGCACTTTGCACTTTTGGGCTCTGTTGTACATCCCACTTATAAGAAGTATTCATATAAGAAGTATTCATAGGAATGATATTACCATAGATGTGTTAATAATCAGACCAATGATTGAGTGTTACAACTGAATATATGAAGATGATTTAATGGTTTAATGATATAATCAGCATACTTAAGCAATGATTGAGTGTTGTTTGAATTATACGTATATTTTTAATCATTTTAACCAAGTATAGAACAGATTTCAGCAATACAAAATTCAGTGATGTCTTTGAGATCTGTTCACCTCCTTTCCTAAGTTTCACTATAACTGTAGGCTGGAAAACACTTGGTTTTCAGATGACTTGTGACATCTCACTTTGTTTGGCCTGATCAAATAAAGTTAACTCCTTGACACCTGAACCTTCTTTGTCTGAGAGATTTTTTGAACTTCAAGATCGACTTTTACCACATCATATTTTGGCGCCCGAACGTGGGGCTGGAAAGAGGCTGAAGACATCTGACTACACCTGAGGGCACGCCACCCGGCTGACTACACAGATCAAGCGCGCATTCTAGGTGAGCATATTTTTGCTTATAGTTTAAATTTAACATCTGTGTGGTCTGCTGGAGGTGAGTTCTGGGTGTGTTTGATGTCTATAAAAAGATTCTCCAGTCAAAACAAACAATTTAATGTGAAATTGCAGGAGGGTATCAGGTTTCAACGAAATAGGTATGGATGGGATGGATGATTGGATATGCAGTAAAGATACTGCCTGTAGATTTAGTTTATCCCAAGAGGGGACTGGGAGACCGCCTGCATGTGTGCGGTGAAACTGCCTGCATGTGTGCAGTAAGATATTTATTCCGCCTGCATGTGTGCGGAGACCGCCTGCATGTGTGCGGTGAAACTGCCTGCATGTGTGCAGTAAAATATTTATTCCGCCTGCAAGTGAGCGGAGAGACTGCCTGCAGTGTGCAGTGAGATATTTATTCCATAAGTTGTGAGGCCTATAGATGTGCATAAGAAGTCAAATCTGTGTCTTGTCTGTCTAAATTGTCTGTGAAGTGTCTGTGTATCAGAAAAGCTGAAAAGGAACGGAGAGAGGAGAAGGTGGGGGCTTATTGGCCATACGCCTAGAAAAAAGTAGCAATTGTGTGTCTGTGAGAAATCATGCATGAAAAACTGAGGATCTAGGGAGACAGTAGGAAACTATAATAAATAATAAATACAAATATCTATTACTTATTCTCTGGAGTAACATTTTAGTTTAAAAAATAAGTTTAAATACTGTTATAAGAATTTTTGAGAAAGCTGGCTTTCAATAAAAGATTATATTATGAAAATAAATAGAGAAGACTGATCTTATTGAGAACATAACAAAATAGAGGTGTCGTTTGCCTGTGAGATATTCGTATTTTTTATTATGAGAGTAGTTTAGAGTTTATTTTGAAACTTTTTCTTTATTGATTCTAAATATAAGTTGATTTTTGAGTTTTTTATTTTTAAGACTTTTCTTTCTTAAAACTGATTTACATAAATAAACTATTCAGACCCATGCTTTGAAATCTCCCTTCCCCAATAGCAAACCTTTACTTTGTTGTTTTACTTTGGTTTATTTTTAGTTTATTGATTTTTACAATTGAAGGTTGAGACATTTTTCTTTTATTTTAATATTTTAGATTGAATCATTGATTTTAACTTTGGAGTTTTAGAGATTTTATTTTATTGTTTTATTATTTCAGTATAATGAACTATTAGAGTTGTTTGAATTTTTTATTTTAATTTTTTGAGATATAGTGACTTTTCAAGCTTGAAGTCAAGACTCTCATTTGATTGAATTGTTGTTTTACTTATTGAGTTATTGGGTTTTGGCTTTTGGCCTTGAAGCTTTTTAAATATCTGATTGTTTCAATTTTTTGAAGCTACTGATTTTAACTTTGAAGTTTTGATTTTTGTTTGGTTCTGTCTCAGTTTATTGAGAAGTTGTTTACAAGATTGAAGATCTGAGATTTTTTATTACTTTCCTTTTTTGTTTCAGTTCATTTAATTATTTATTTTAAAGTTTTGAGATTTCTTTTCATTTATTGATGATGGAAGACTGATTATTTGGGATTGATAATTTTGAAACTGTTTTCATTGTCAATTTGTAATTATGAATTAATTTCTGAATTTCAAGATTGAGATTAATTTCCCTATTAGTGATTTTTGCCTTATTTTGTTTTGTTTCAGTTCACTGAGTTACCATTTGCATGGCTGAAGAGGGGCCGGGTCTCAAATATGAACGATGTGAAGCCTTTCAGGCTAGAATACAGACACTAGCAAGAGTGCTGGTTTAAACTAGGGGAATTAGTAACCACTTTTGGGAAGAACCAACATTCATTGACGAAGAGGGGAGAGAGCAGAATCTGACTGATGAAAGGAAAGATTGGTACTTGAAACAACTAACAGAAATTCGAATCTTAGATTCTGCCCAACAGGAGTGGCCTTACGTTCAGTGGAAAAAGATAACACAAGAGTGTTGCAAAGTTGAAGTGTTGAGATCTTTTTTGAACGAAGTCTGTAAATACCAATTTAAAAGAGCTAACAAACCCCCAGGCATATCAACAACGACATTGCTTATTCAAAGAATCCCATTAGACCTATTGGCAGGCAGGTACTTTGGTGTAGGACAGCTGGAGGGATATCCATTGGGACAGGGACGCACTGGGCGGCTCATTACCCATCCTGAGCTGAGAGTCTCTGCAGATACCCGATATGTAAATTGGTCAAGCAGAGAATTGCGTACCAATAACTTGGGAGAAGTAATCCCTCAACAGTTTGTGGCGGTGACTTTGATCCACAGGTAACCTGACTTCTCGACCGAACATGAGATAATGGGGTGAGAACCCGGTGGCTTCATTGGTTGTGCAATTGTATGCATGAACAAGGTGTCCTATGTGTTGACTCCACCTTTTCTTCCTCTTGGCGTCCAAGGTCCCGAGCATGTCCAACAGCGTCCGATTAAACCTCTCGGGTTGAGGGTCTCCCTGAGGGTGATACGGCATCGTTCTGGACTTCTCGACCCCGAGCGTGTTCAATACCTCTTTAACAAGGCGACTTTCGAAGTCTCTCCCCTGGTCACTGCGCATCCTCCTCGGCAATCCATAATGAACAAAGTATTTCTCCAGAAGCCCTTTTGCCACAGTGGAGGCCTTTTGGTCTCTGGTTGGAAAAGCCTGAGCGTAGCGTGTGTAGTGATCAGTAATGACTAGCACGTTCTCAGTGTTTCTCGAGTCGGGTTCAATGGATAAGAAATCCATGCACACAAGGTCCATTGGCCCATCACTTCCCAAGTGAATCAATGGAGCGACAGTCTTCGGCAGGGTTTTCATCTGAATGCACCTTGCACATGATTTGCAGTACTCTTCCACATCAGATCTCATCCGTGGCCAGTAGAAACGATCTTTGATTAAGTCGTAAGTCTTGTCAAGACCTAGATGACCGGAGTCGTCGTGCAGAGACTTCATGACCATCTCCCTGTATTTTTCAGGTAACACCAGCTGAGAGCGGCGGACTCTGCCAGGCAGAATGGTGATACGGTACATAACTCCTCGCTGTAACTTTAACCGATCCCACTCTCTTAGAAGCAGGGGACAACCTGGGTGCTTTGACTTGTTGAATTTGGTTATGTCTTTACGAAAGAGCGCTGTCCAAATCTCTCCAAGGCTAGGATCTTCCTTCTGTGCAACGGACAACTCCGAAAAGCTCAGGACAGGCATCTCTCTTCCTCCCAGCACAGCTAGGTTACAATAAACCTGTGGAACTGCATGCATAGAAGACCCTAGTTGATCAATTGCTCTATGAGAAGTTGGATCTCTCGGGTTGATCTCTGCAGACATCTGGCACATGACTCGCACACCATCAGCAGGTATGTCTTTCCACTCTTGTTTTTGGACAAACGGAGGATGCGGTCGGCGGGATAGAGCATCCGCGTCAATGTTCTGAACTCCTGACCGGTACTTGAGATTGAAGTCGTAATTGGACAAAGCAGCAAGCCAACGGTGACCCGTAGCGTCCAGTTTGGCAGAGGTCAACACATAGGTCAACGGATTGTTGTCGGTCCGCACTTCTAACTTCACTCCATACAGGTAGTCATGCAGCTTTTCAACAACAGCCCACTTCAAAGCTAGGAACTCTAGTTTGTGCACGGGGTAATGTCGCTCGGATGGGGTTAAGCTTCGACTGATAAAAGCAACTGGTCTCAGACCTTCACCTTGGTCCTGGAATAGCACTCCGCCCAGACCTTCTTGGCTGGCGTCCACATGAAGTACGTAAGGAAGCTGTGGGTCGGAAAACGCCAGTACAGGAGCTTGGGTGAGTCTCCGCTTCAGTTCCTCAAAGGCTGCTTCACACTTCCCATCCCATCTGCTACCGAATGGCTCCGACGGGTTTAAGTAGGTGTGATTCTTCTTCACCTTGGACTTCTTTGCTGCCGGGGGGTAACCAGACAAGAGTTGATTCAACGGGTAAACTACTTTGGAATAGTCTCTCACGAAACGTCGGTAATAACCACAGAAGCCAAGGAATGACCGTAGAGCAGCCACTGTGTTTGGTCTGGGCCACGTAGTTACAGCCTCGGTCTTCTCTGGGTCTGTGGACACTCCAGCTTGAGATACAATATGGCCTACGTAGGTTACTGACGGTTGGCAAAACTGGCATTTATCCAACGATAGCTTGAGACCTTCGTCTTTCAAACGATCGACCACCTTTAGCAATCTTGCCTCGTGCTCTTCAAGCGTCGCCCCAAACACGATTAGGTCGTCGAGGTAGACTAAGACTTCCAGCAGGTTCATATCTCCAACGGTCTGTTCCATTAGCCTCTGGAAAGTCGCTGGAGCGCCTGACACTCCCTGCGGCATCCTCTCGAATTGGTAGAACCCCACTGGGCAGATGAAAGCTGTTTTCACTTTGTCACTCTCCTTCATGGGTACCTGGTAAAATCCACTCCGAAGATCTAAGACTCTAAACCACTTGCTTCCATTTAAACAGGCCAGCGCATCTTCGACCCTCGGTACTGTGTACTGATCAGGAACAGTGCGGCGATTTAAAGTCCTGTAGTCCACACACATCCTTATCTTTCCACTCTTCTTCTTCACCACCACTATGGGCGAGGCGTAAGGGCTTCGTGACTCAGTGATGATCCCAGCATCTTTAAGCTGTGTCAGGTGCTGTCTCAATGCTTCCACATTAGCCGGCGCCAGTCGGCGAGATCGCTCTCTGAAAGGCTTGTCTTCCATGGTCTTGATAGCGTGGTGCGTACCTTTACAGCATCCTACGTCGAACTCACGTGTAGAGAAAACCTCACTGCGTTCCATCAGCTTACTCACTAGTCTTCCTTTCCAGCTCTCAGGGACAGGTGAGTCTCCAAAGTTGAAGGAAGATGGGGTCAGTTTCCCTGCATACTCAGTGTCAGTCTCTCTCTTCACAACAGGCGAAGACATCACGTCGACTGGGAACAATTGGGCGATCGGCGTTCCTCTGGTCAAAGTGATTTCTCGTGCCGACACATTCCTGACCAACACTGTGATTCTTTTGGACAACACACTATCATTCGGCAGCAACTCTGGTCTGACGAGAAGTCCTTCTGGGAATCTTGGCTCCTCTGCAAGTTCGCTAGGAGAATCTACCAGAATGGCCTGGGCACTTGCCATTTGCGGACACTTCGGAACACCCGTAACTCTAACTACTCCTCCAGGTTGTAGGGTAACTGGGTTCGGTTGGAGAAACCACACGGTGCCTCGCTTGTGATCAACATCCTCTGGTGGGTACTCAGGCAACTCGTCGAAAGCCTTTTTGAAAGCAGGATGAATGTGCATGGTGCGAACAAATTTATCTCCACTCTTCTCTCTACAGCGACTAAGCAGTCTCATCACGGTGGGCGTGTTTGTGCCAAGGTCAGCCTCCAAGAACTCCAGCTTGAGCGATAGGTAGCCATCGTAAGGATAATCAGTGGAACTGAGGCCCCATATCTGCAAGGCATCGATGGATGTCAATGGCAGGTGCTTCAAATATCTGTCGTAAAAGGATCTGTATAGCAAGGTCACTTGAGAACCGGTATCGAGGACAGCTTTGGCATAGATGCCTTCAATCTGTACTGGTACAGCAGAACTTGGGCCGACTAAACCTTCAGGTATAGCGTTCTTCCCCTTTCCATCCGATGTAATGCACTTGGTGGAACGTGTTTTCACCACCGGGATACCAGGCCGTTCCTTTACTGGTTCCCGCGGTAGTTTCCCGACTTTGTCTGTTTAATGAGGCGCTTGTTGACTCTCTTCAGGTTTTCTTCACCTCTGCACTCCCTCTTAAAATGTCCGTCCTCTCCACATCTGTAGCAGAAGAGTACAGGCCTGTCTCCAGCATTGGCAGTTTTCTGTGAGGTATCGTTCCTCCGATATCCGACTTTAGTTTGGAATTCAGGCTGTGAGTTCTGAACATCCAGCTGTGGAGATACGGTTGCAGCTCTCAGATTGATCATTTCAGCTTTCATTACACTGATGTCTTTTCTCAACTTTTCCAATTCAGGATCATCGCTGGTCTCAGGAACAGGCTTGAATACAGGATTTACGGTTTTAGATGCCACTGCGCTCTTAACATCGTTCCGGCTTTGGAGCATGTCCTCTTCCTCCCTTACCTCTTTCAATAGGTCGTTGAAGGTAGGCGGTTCACGCAATTTATGTGTCATGCGAATACGAAGGGCGACCATGTCATGCGGCAGTGCACCTCTCACAATTTGTTCAATACGAAGTTTGTTCATTTCAGCTAGCGGCACTCCACCTTTCCTGAACACACAGTGTAGCAGTTTATCCAGTCTCAACAAGTAAGCAGACAAATTCTCACCTTCCCATTGAAATGTGTGTCGAAACTTTACTAGGAGGTCAGCTGAACTTTCAGTGGTGCCAAAAGCAGTTTCCAAAGCTCTCATGTAGTCATGGGCTGTAGCGATGGGGTTTTGCACTTTCAGGAACCTCAGTATGTCAGCAGCAGGGCCCTTTAAGCTTTCCACAATCCTTTGCTTCTTCACACTGTCACTGCATTGCCACTCTTCAAGTAAGTGCACTGTCTGTTCTGCCCATGCATCGTACTCTTCTTCTCCACTGGGAGTGGGCTTCACACCAGAGAACATGCGTAGCTTCCTGTAACTCTGAGTGTCAGCAGGTGCGGCATTACATTTCTCCACTAGAGCACTAATGGCATTGTCCAGAGCAGTATTTGCGTCAAGAGGCGAGGGATTTATCAAACCTTTGACATCAGACATGGATTTTCCCTCGTGTTTCAGAAATGACATCAACTTGGCTTCGAATCCTTCGACTTCTGCAGAGACAGAAAGCACATGAGCAGGCCAAGAGCTAACCCCTCCAGTAGACCTTACATGCCCTGGTATAGTTTGCTTAGAAAGGTCAGTGGACGATTGAATTAGCACAAACTGAGTTTTGGAAGCTACATCCTGACAACGATCAACTATCTTAGCATTACCAAAAGCTTTAACTGAATTCAGAGCTTGAATTAGATCAACATCTGTAGTGTTTGGATCAACATTGCTTATCACTACTGCCTTAAGTCGCGCTATTTGCTTAATTTTGCACCAAGCCTCAAACTCAACGGTATCCATTTTCGTTTATAACAGGGGAGGAAACAACTTCAGCCTACAAAAACATAGAGCATCCCGGACGAGCCCCCAAATGTAACCCTTTTACCATCAGCTCGAAATGAATAATGCCTCGAACAATAACGATTCGAGCATTAAGCACTTATTGACTCTCTTTCCTCAATATGGCGAAGGGAACACCTCAATGTTAAATTAATCAGTCTAGTGTATGATTATGATTCACGCTTTGTCACTCTTTATGAGAGCTAAGGGTTATTCGACTCTGACCCATTAAATTAGTACAGCAATTAAGTAATGCTAACTCACATAGATTCAGAGCAATGTAGGCAAAGTAAACATACACACCATTTGTGAACTTGCGCATTTATATTTAAAACACAAAACATAAACAGTTGTTTGTAAAATAACTAAAAGGTTGCACAAATAGAAAACCAAACCCCGGGGTAAAACAGTATTTAGGGTACCTCTTACAATTTAATGGTCTCTTAAACACACACAGCTTGCAAGCTAACCCGTTGGCGCGCTGTTTGTTGGAGCTCAATATTCACAATACTCTCTTTCCGGAGAGCATGTGAACACAATCCTACCACTTCCGTAGTAAACGGTGACTCGGTTGTAATCCACAATGTCGTCAGACTGCGGCTGTATAGATGATTTGTCTCCTGGAAAACCGGTGTCCTCTCGTAGAGCCAGGTTTGTGTGTGTGTGCGTTGGGCCTCCGTGCGAGCTAAGCTAACTCGGCTAAACATGAGCTATACGGGCCAAAGTCTCGGCACAGTTCAAAGTCTGCTTTTTCCACTCAACACTTTAAGAATGTCGGGGCATAACAAAATCTCTGTCCATAAAGAGTAGGCTAGACGCGAGTTAAACTCTCTTTGAGAGAAAAATCCTCGGCAACGTCTCGCTCGCGGTGAAACGCCATCTTCTTTTCTCTCTACAGTCCCGAGAGGGTTTTTCGTTCTCGCGCGATCTCTCCAACGTAAACTTTATTTAAACCCAAGTTACTGACCTCAACTAAATGCACTGGTACTGCGAATTATGATAGGATATAAGCATTTTAAAACATATTACATCCATAAACCCATTCTCAGTAAGCATTTGTCAATTAAAATATTCAGTACACACGAACATTAACGCATCAATATAAACACAGTCTTCAAAGAAATATGAAAGGGGAAAACCCACAACAATGTATAAAACAGAAAACACAATTGAAAAATAATGACAATCCCTGATAAATTCTGATAGCAATAATGAGTCTAACCATTATGAATTTATCCAGGTTGTTACATTCATAATCATAATTCATAATAAATGTTTGGCCATGTGTAAAATAAAAGTTATATAATTTTATATTAAGTATGTGTAATTTTCTCACATTAAGGCCCGGTTTCACAGACACGTTTTAGTTTAAGCCAGGACTATGCCTTAGTTGAATCAAGAGATTTATGTCGCTTTTATAAAAATGCCTTAGAAGAATACATTACTGGTGTGCATCTCGAGACAAAACAATGACACTGATATATTTTAAGATATTTCTGGGCAAGTTATATTCAGTTAAGACAGCTCACACATTCATTTTAGTGTGGGACTAGCCTTAAGCCTTGTCTGTGAAACCGGGCCTATATTTTTAAATGATGGTGTGTGTTACAATAGTACACCAACACAAACAAAATAAAAATAAAACACAAAAGCTGCAGTAATCAATGCTATTTATTTTATTGTTTTATTTGAGCATTAAATCTGAAACTGTCACTAATCTTACCAAAGATTTTGTAATGAGTTTTAGGGGCAGTTTCCTGGACAGGGATTATTTTAAACCAGGACTAGGCCTTGGTTAAATTAGAATATTTAAATTGTTTTTAAAAACATACATTACAAAAAAAACATTACTGGTGGGCATCATGAGACAAAATAATCACACTGATATATTTTAAGATATGTCAGTGCAAGTTGTTTTCGATTAGACACCTCTATAACATTTAAATTAGTCTGGGACTAGGTTTAAACCAGGGGTGTCAAACTCATTTTAGGGTAAGGGCCGGATGGAAAGAAAAGTGACAATGTGCGGGCCGAATCACCTTTCTTAAACCATATTGCACCAAATTACAAATTAATGAGCAAAAAAATAGAAAATACTGTTCTGTAAAAGGTGCATTTAATAAATCCTCAGAACTGTTCAATAACACTCTTATTCCTCTTTGAAAAAAATAAAATGTTGTTTAAGTAAAGGCAATCAAAACCCTTTCCTTTAAATATGAATATTTTTTGTCAGATACTTTTTAAACTAGTAATGACAAAATAAGAAAAAATGCAACAGACTCTATTTGTGTACAGACGCGTTACATTAAATATGAACCATACAAGCTATACAATATAAGTCACTAACTAGAAAAACTGCCTTAACATATTTAACAACTCAGTAGTACAGTAGTACAACTTCACTTTAGATATGAACATTAAATATATACTAGAAATTTCCTTTAACAAAGAAAAATATATAGATCGCATCTGTAATGCATTAAGTTTGACTTCATAAAGCAGACGCATGATTTTAATTCCTCCTTCCTGACACCTGACATCTCTTCTCTTCAACCAGTGCATCCACATCAGCAACCAGTTTTTGAGCAGTTGCCACTCTCATAATGTCATTTAGATGTCTGTGTGTGAGTCGAGAGCGCAGGTTGGACTTGTTAATGTTCATTACCGAAAATGCCTGCTCACAGAGGTATGTAGTCCCGAACATGCTGAGAATTTTAGAAGCAAAACCTGTCATTTTGGGGAACGTCGGTCCGAGGTGTTGGTAAAATATATCCACAGTGACCATTGCGAATTTGTCTTTCAAAGATGTGTTGCACTGCAGTTCGATTAGTTCCAGTTGGAGTTCCTCCGGTACATCTGTTGCGCTCGCAGTAAACGGTGAACGGAAGAGAGAGAATTCCTTCTCAAGTTCACTGAAGACCTGGAAACGATGCTGAAATTCATTCTGCAGACCAAGAATTTTTTCTTTGTATTTGTCCATGTTGTCTTTGTCGTGAGCGGTGTGCACAGATTTTAAAGTGGGAAAATGAGCTGGGTTGCCTTGGGAAAGCTGTGTCGCCCACAGATCTAGTTTCATCTCAAATGCGCGAATGCAATCGTAATATTCGGTCACGACTTTGTTGCGGCCTTGAATCTTAGTATTGAGCACATTTAAGTGCTCAGTTACGTCCACCATAAAAGCAAGATCACGAACCCACTGGGGTTCATCCAGCGCAGTCACAGGTTTTCCCTTGTCTTTCATGAACTGACTGATTTCTGCGCGCAGTTGAAAGAAACGTTTGAGTACGGCTCCACTGCTCAACCAGCGAACTTCGGTGTGGTAGGGTAGACTGTGAGAAATAGTTTTTTCAGATAAAAAGGCCTCAAATTGCCGATGGTTGAGCCCCTTTGCTCTGATGAAATTGACCGTTTTTATTACCACATCCATAATATTGTCCATTTTTAGGGTTTTGCCACACAAAGCTTCCTGGTGTAATATACAATGAAAATTCCAGAATTCCTGGGTTGGGTTCTCTTTTTGAATTTTCTCTTTTAATTTTGTTACCACGCCTGCCTTTTTCCCGACCATGCATGGAGCGCCATCCGTTGCCACACTAACAGCGCGACTCCAATCAACCTCCAGTCTATCCAGAGCACCAATGAGGCTGGAGTAAATGTCGTTGGAAGTAGTCCTGTCTGTCATCGGAACCAGCTCGACAAATTCTTCTGTGATGTTCAAAGATCCATCAACTCCACGAATAAATAACCCCAGCTGAGCTACGTCGTTAATATCAGTACTCTCATCGAGTGCTATAGAGAAAGCAATGAATGACTTAACTTTGTCTTTCAGCTGACGGTTCAGGTCTCCTGCAAGGTCCTCAATTCTTTCAGCCACAGTATTTCTTGACAAGCTAATACTGGCAAATGCCTGTTTTTTCTCAGGACACACAAGCTCCGCCGCCTTTACCATACACTTCTTGACAAATTCTCCCTCTGAAAACGGCTTTGACGCCGCTGCGATTTCGTTAGCAATCAAATAGCTGGCCTTTACAGCTTCATCCGTCCCTGTTCTTTTTGTGAACATTGATTGCTTTTTTTTCAAAGCTAAAGCTAAATTATTTACTTTTTCTGTTCGGAGCTGTCCAGTGTATTTATCATATTTCTCTGCGTGTATCTCATAGTGCCGTTTAATATTGTACTCTTTTTGCACAGCCACGGCTTGTGAGCAGATTAAACATACCGGTCTGCCGTTGACCTCACAGAAGAAATACGTCTCCTTCCATTTCTCCTGAAACATCCGCCCTTCCAGATCAATTTTTCTTTTTTTGGACATTTTTAAAATCACGAATCCTTGCCGCGCAATTTAGCCGTATGTTTTCGAAATTTAGGCGCCGCTTTAGAATGCGCATGCTTGTTAGGGGTTCCGGCAGAAGCCCAATTAAATGATCAATGATAAAATAAAAAAGGAATAAAACCAAACATAATATGGCAGCGAAAAACTAGCCATAAACTTTATTTAATAAAAAGTAAAAAATAATAATAAACTTTTATTTCATATTTGTATTATTTTTCAAATCATCCCGTGGGCCGTATTAGACGTCTTATGGGGCCGTATTCGGCCCGGGGGCCGTACGTTTGACACCTGGTTTAAACCCTGTCTGGGAAACTGCACCATGGTGTTCAAATGCTTGTGCAGTATGTGTGTTTAACAGCAGGTGGCGATATTGACAAGAAAAAGAGATCTGGTTTAACTCAACTTATTTCTGTGAAGGGAAGTTTCAGTTTTAGTGTGAGATTTAGTGTGAGACTGGGGGTCTTTGCAGAAAATAAGGGGGTTCTCGAATAGTGGGCCTTGTTACAACAGGGATAGGTAGGCTATTTTTCAAAAAATGTGTAAAAATGTTGCGTTTTGAAAATATGGTCAGTGTAAATGCACAGTTTTAATAACACACGATACAACTAAACAAAGTGTCTACATACACTGTAAAAATATTACACTATATTTACTGAATTAAATTATATCAATGTCTACAAGCAATATATATATATATGTATATATATATATATATATATATATATTTTTTTTTTTTTTAAGATTTGTTTATGGCGGGGTTTCTTTGCCTTTAATTGTACAGCTATTGTTTTAGAGAGGACAGGAAGCGAAGTGGGAGAGACAAGGGGGATTCGGGAAAGGACCACAAGACAGGAATCGAACCCGGGTAGCCCGATGCGCCACCGCGCAACATATCGGAGCACTACCCACAAGGCTATCAGCTCCAACACAGGCAATATTTTTAATGAAACATTTACAAAATATGAAATTGGTTGATTTTTTTTATTCATATTCACATAAAAACGGACTTTTGTGACACTGTAAACAATTCTGCTGAAAGGATTTAATAATAGAAACAGAACTCGGATGTGTGGGCTAAAGACATGCATCATTTGCACTGAGGCATGGGTGCACTTGGACAAGTTTCACTTCCTTTATACATTAGTTGTTATTGAATCAATGCATCCCATTGATAAAAGTCAAAAACAAGTTTTGTTGGTCAAACTAGAACAACTAGACCAGGCAAGCATTGGGTTCATGTTATAGTCTAAGCTTGACTTTTCTGCAGGAAGTGAGAGTTTAAATAGTTGTAGTGTTTGTTTAAAAGGAAAATCGTGGTGTTTTCTACCTTAATTTGGTGCGTTGAAATAATATATGCAGTGGCTTTTCTATTGTTATGTTAGTCTTAAGAGGGAATAATTAGGTTACTTTCATCATCTCTCTTTGTTACGCACTATTAGATGTCGCTTATCAAAGGAAGTCAAAGGCTTTTGTGATGTGGCATTTTCTTTGGTAGGCCACACGAAGAAGCCAGTTCAGATCTTCTGTCATTATTAAAGTTCATATCATTTAATATCTTTACTACATCTTATTTATTATATATATACAGTACATGATATAGAAAAACGGACAAACTGTTCTACAGAGCGTTTCGTAAATGCGTTATCTCCTTCAGCAAAGAAGCGAAAACGTCAAGACATCTTTGTCAGCTACCATAGTGCCACATGTCTGGGGAGGGACGAGCAATGGAGTGAGCCGTTGGTTGCAATTCGCAACTTCACCTCAACCTCACACACATAGCACGTGCAAACATGTTATTAATGTGGTGTATCTAATTATGTGATAAAAAGCAGTTTGCACCAATAAAATGTGCAACACTACGTCTTACTACAAAATTATATTACACAGTCAAGTCAAGTCAGATTTTTTTTATAGCTCTGTATTTGTATTGTATCAAAGCCCCCCCATAAAAGAAAAATACGTCAGGCAAACATAGATATAGATATAACTTTAAAAAGTAGAAGTATAATGTACTGGAAAGCTTTCCGCAACATCTCGCGAGATCCGGGCAAAAAGTCTCATGATTTATATCCAGAGCGTGATGCATGTTGGGAAACACTTAGCCTTGAACACCGCTCCGAAGGCATATTTAAGACATGGGACAGACTTGCACTCTTACTTCCTGTCTCTTGCACGCGCTCTCAAGTGGCCAAGACCACAAGTGTGGGTATTTGGACAAACCCATGCTTTGTATGTACTTATTTTCATCTGGGATCCATATCTTGAACTCTGCTCTTGGAGTTTGTCCAGACTTCATGCTCTTTGATCTTCTTCTTTTACCTGAGCTCTTTTTTAACCTGATCTGTACTGTGTAGTAAATTGCTTGTGATGTTCGACATTTCAAGACACTTTGTATGAAAGTGGCTGCTATACAATGAACATAAAAAATATCTTTAATCAGTCAGTCTGTCACATTCCACAAGTCCAAGGTCTGCGTGTTTTATTAACTTTTTTGAGATTGTCATAAATATAGACAGATTTCTGTTTCATAGAATCATGTACAATCTAAATGGTTTATGAGCCTTTAAAAACATTCTTCAAGTGGAACATTTGTGTCATTGTTCTTGAGTCATTGTTTTCCAGTTGCTTTATTTTAAGATCTGTTAAGTAAAACCTAGTAAATTAATTAATGAACTTAAATATGTGAAATTCATATTTTATCAATTAGTTTATGTTTTATGATTGAACTAGTCATCTATTTAACAGTTTGCATCTTACCTTGTTTTTGATGCACTTTTTTTGTGTTTGTTCTTTATGTAAATGTTCTTGAATGTCATGTGTAGGTGGAAGATGGTGGTAAAGCATATGGAAGATAAACAATAAGACATTAGCTCACAGTCAGTTCAACATTCAACTGTTCTCATTTACATGCCACTGGCTGGAAGTCTTTTAACCGCACAGTCTCTGTGTAGTACTTCCTCTGTTTGTGGGCTGGTATCTTTATGTGGGCGGGTATCCTGCTGCCTAATATTCATTGTCACTGTTTTCAGTAGAAATGTGGCTAAACTGTTCAATTTTACAAGTATACTTTACTATTTCAGTATGTAAATTTCAGGTACTATTTCATGGCAATATGCTGTATATTGTGCAAAATACCAACTCTGTATTCCTGTTGGATGATGAAACAATGATGACACACACAAAAAAATTGTCACACATAATGTACTATTTCATGGTAGTTCTCATTGCTATGAAAATGTAAAATATGAGTGAATACAGGACAGAACTAAATTTTATCTCGTCTTGAAAAGCAGATACTGTGTGTGTCATTGCACATTTGAAACCTTTCATGAACAAGTATGAAAGCATCAGTCATGATGTTTTTCATATGTGTTATGTTGCTCTGATGCCACAGTCACACTAGACTTTGAGCATGAGAAATTAATTCGGAGGGTGCTGCAAAAATGGGCGGGAGCAACGCAAAACTTTTCTGAGTAAAAAAGGCATTCATAAATATTTTTTGGTTTTCCATCTCATATGTTTCATGACTCTGCCGCATCTTGTCATGTTTTTCTTGGTCTTGTGGCAGAGTCATGACAAAGCCTTTGGTTTTGTGTGGAGAGGAACAAATTATCATCATTATTGACATAATATGCGTCCTCTCCGGTCTTGTCATTGGCCCCGCCCCTCTCGTTTCCCGTATTGCTTCCCTGCCGTGTCTTATGTTCCTCACCTGCCCCTCGTTATCTTCCTTTGTTTGTCACCCTATAAAGTATCCTCGTGTCTATTGTCCTGTGCTCATCCGTTGTACCCTGTACGTATGTGCCTTTTGGCTGCATGTGGTGTTACCTTGTCGTTTGCCTGTTATCTTGTTTTTTGGATTACCTTGCCCTGTTGGATTCCCTTGTCTTGTGCCGTATGTATCATTTAGTCTTAGTCATTTGATAGTTTGTTTTACTTATTCCTGTTTCTTTGTTTTTTCCCTATCATGGGAAGTTTTTGTTTTAAAGTGAACCTCAGTTCTTTTTTGTCTTTTTCCCCATCGTGGGTTTTTATTTTATAATAAAGATTTCTGTTAACCCTTTCATCACCGTTGCTGCCTGCATTTGGGTTCTTCACTCACATACCCTGACAATATGTCCCTTTAGGGCCTCCGTAGAGTATTAATAATGAAGATCTGGTCATCTGAAAAAGATCAGGGTTTTTCAATCGGTAACTGGTGCAAAAGTAAAATGGATTACCTGATCCAGATTAAACTTTTTGAACAACTGGCCCCTGGTGTTCTGTTGCTCCTTGTTACATTATTTGCCTGTTGTATATAGTCCTTGCACTTCACTTGTCTTTTGTCAGTCATTGTTTGTAGTCTCACACCTGTCCTTAGTGTTACTTTTGTTCTTGTCTTTGTTTGTTTCTTTTATTAAAACTATATGCACTTAGGCTGCGTTTATACTAGTGCATTTTCCTTTAAAAACGCATATCTCTTGCTATGGTTATGGCTATGGCTGGCATTTACACTACTCCGGAGTTTTTGACCCCCGAAAAAACAGATTTTTGGAAACTCTGCAGACCCTGTTTTAGTTTGAAATCTCTGGGGTTGCGTTTCTGTGTAAATGGATGAAAAACGAGAGAACATCGAGAGCCGTCCCCGTATGCTTTTAAGTTCCCCTCTCAGTACTTCAATGTCATCTGTCGATCGGTCTGCGTGGCGCTGGATGAAATCAAACAAGCTTAATAACATGGATAACACCTCATATATCCACACGAAGATGTCCTTGCTTTTCCTCGCCATCATGTTTATTTTGTACTGGCCGGTCTGTGACTAGTTATCAACTGTCATCAACAACTAACTGTTTACATTTGTGTGCGCATGCCCAGCTCCCTAAATGGTCATGTGACATGCGTTTTTGATAGTGTAAACGCAGTATAAATGAGAATTGTTTTCGTTTTAAAACGCTGTTCTTGTACGAGTATGACAATGGGCTAGTGCAGGGGTTGGCCACCCGCAGCTCTCGAGCCGCATGTGGCTCGTCTGCCCCCCTGCTTCGGCTCATTGCAGTCTTTATAAGGCCCTGTTTATGCCTGGTAATAAGATGCGTTTTGGTCGATCCGATCACAAGTGGATGAAAGAGGCACATAATATTATGACTTTTACCTTCATGTCAAGTCCCTTACATGCCTAATGCTGCAAATGTTTTATTTTTATTATTGTTAAATTGTAATGTTATGACTTATAAAATGCCAACTATAATCATTGAAATGTAGTATGACTTCATCTTTTCTATATTTATTTATATTTTATCAGGCTTTAAAACACTGTTATAATGCCCAGTGAAGTTGGTCGATTTTATTTCACATTGACTGTAACTGTTTGTCTGTTTATGAGCAGTGGTAAATGGGAGGATCTCGAAAATAGCACATTCAAGTTCAGCACAGAGGAAGTGGACTTGTGCTCACTACTAACCACATAGTTTAAACGTACATACACAACCTTCAATATTTCATTTCAATGGGTAAGTCTTTACTATTTTGAAAGAAATGTATCCTCTTGAGGCCTTAGAAATCATTCTGGTAATAGCCGATTAATTTACATTTACATTGAAATGTTTCATCAAACTGGTTTTGTGTTCAAATATTTTGGGCTTGATTTTTGGAGATCTAGAGACACTGTAACTGCACATCCCACCGAACAAATTAAAAGGGAAGGAACTCAGGTCTGCATCCTCTTTTAGGGGATTTCAGTAGATTTTTATTTTAAGAGGATGTTGAAGGCATTAAATGAAACAAAAGAAACAAGGTATCATCCCAGTAAGGATACAGTAACGTGTCAGCATTGCCATGGTGGCAAGTTTAAGTGTATTCAAATTAGTTTAGCTATTTGTTTAAGTGGGCTGGGTTGGTTTTGGAGTTTTATTTAAAGTTTTTCCATTAGTCAGGTAGCTCAATTTAAAAATGATTTGAAAAGGATCTAGTTAAAGTCGGAAGGAGTTTCAGATATGTAAATAGGTGTCAATGGGACATTAAATAGAGTGTTTTTTTAATGGCTCTGTTTTCAATGTGCGTGTGTTGGTTGTGATTACATTGAGCCCTTTAGTGAGGGGGACACGATTTCTCAAAGTGGAATACAGGATGAAATAGCACCCCACCCCACTGCACCCATGACATTATCTGCACATGGGCTGATATTAAACTGGAATTGGGCTACTTTTAAATTGTTGCTGGGTTGTTTTTACCTGTTGATTAAAGGGTTAACATCTGACATAAATTATATTTAACTGAAATGCTTGAAATGTATATACTTTTTTTTTTCAAATGTATATTCTTCCAATGATAGAACTGTTATAGTGTGAGTTTGTTTACCTTTTAGTAGTTCATCCCAAAATCTAGAGCAGTCCAGTCCAAAATGAATATGTTCAAATTGCATTGCTTTATTTTTAAGGAGAGCACACACTCCACTGATGTAGATGTATCAGGTTGACATAAAACAAACTTAATTTCCAGAGATAAGATTCTCAAAGTAGCTAAGGATTTGTGATTAAATGTTAATTTTGTTTTTAAAAAATGGAAAATCCAGACTAAAGTCATAAAATCGAATTATGAGATAATGAGCATCAAAGTGTCAACCATTAATTTCACTATGATTTCAATTTTTTGATATTGCCTTAAGATCTTTCTTTAATATTTTCACAATGTTTTTTATAGTAAAGTGAAAGTGAAAGTGACCTATTTGTCAGGTATGGTGACCCATACCCGAAATGTGACCTCTGCATTTAACCCATCCAGAGAGTAGTGAACACACGCACAGCAAGTCGTGAACACACGTACACCCGGAGCAGTGGGCAGCTATCGTATGTAGCATGATTTTGTGTAAAAAACAGTAGGTCAGTCCCAAATCGTGCATTTATGCAATATTCTATGCCATATTGTAGCACATTTACATTTACTCATTTGGCAGACGCTTTTATCCAAAGCGACTTCAATTTCATTTTATTATTTACATTTGTTTCTGAGTGTGTGCAATCCCTGGGAACGAACCCATGACCTTGGCATGGCTAGCGCCATGCTCTATCCACTGAGCTACAGAAAAGTCATAGTATAAATAGTGTGAAAAGTATTAATAGTGTGATTAGTGTGTTTACATTGAAAATGCTACAAAAATAAGAAGTGCACTTTAAGTACCCGGATGATGCACTTATTTAACAGAATTTTTTAAGAAGCTGGACACTTCAAGCACTCAACGGTCGCAGTGTTGCTTATGCAGCAGAAGAGCTCGATCAAAGCTCACCTGTGGAGACAATTACGCTTCAGTCTGACGGTGACTGAGGTCATGTAACAAAACAAGTAACAATTACATCAAAAGTACAATGTAAATATGACCTTTGTTAACGCCTATTGTGTTACTGTATGTGTTTGACACCATTTTCATTCGTCTGGGGAACCGCTACTACTTCTGGTTAGCAAAAAGCAGTTTAGTGCATTGAGGTACGTCATTTGGGACACAACTAGTAAAACACAAAAAAATACTATAGCTGGGTTCCCTTTCTGTCGAACTCTCGACGTTGTGTCGAGCCGACAGATGGGGTTCGTCCCTGAGAACCAATCGCTTCCGACTTCTTAGAAAAGGCCAAAGAAAATTGGCGAATGAAATTTGCATGCCGGACTCCGCCCCCGGATATCCGGGTATAAAAGGGAGACGGCGTGCCTCATTCATTCACCTTTTTGTTATTCGGAGCCTTCGCTCATGTTCAACAGACTTCGCTACAAGTACCAACTACAAGACTGCCGATTCTACGACGTGGTGCAGCGGACTGTCCCTTCCTGCGGCGACTTCCCCTGGGCATCTCGGCGGTTCCAGAAGTGTTCGAGTTTTTTCTCTAAAAGAGCAAATTTCTCCAGGGTGGCATATCCCGCTGTTCTCGTGGGTGCAACACACTCATCGAGGAGGGGGACGGACACGATGTCCGCTTCCAGTATGCTGGGGCAGATGCTGTGGATACGTCCTTGCCCGCACTGCGGGCGGTTGACGATTCAGACGTTGCGTCACGGGTGGCTGTGTTCCCACGGGACACCTCGTCTGCTTCCCGTTCCGTGACGGCAGGACTACGGCCCTGCCGCCCGCTACGGCGAGCAGCGAGGGTGATATGAGGATTACTGTGAGCGCTAATCCGTCAGCCACTGGCTCGCGGACCGTTCGCACCCCGTCTCGCTCGTCTGACCGTTCACCATGAGATGGTCCCACCGTCTTGTTCCTCAACCACATATCGGAAATGGTACGTGATGATGAGATGTCTGATGCAGCATCGGAGGGTGACTTACTGGCATCAGACTCCGACGATTCCTTGAAGATTCCAAGAAGCGGTTGTTGAAATGTCAGCCATGCTTTCCTGGGCCGCCGGCATTGGGTTGCGGTGCACCGCACTGCCTCTCCCAATGCTCGCGGCTGGATACACGGTACCTCGGGCTTGAGAGCGGCTCCAAGCCGCACTTGCCCCCAGTGCCGTGTTCCCCCGGAAGTGCATGAGGAACCTAGTACGACCTGGAACGCTCCCCTTCGGCGTGTACACGTCAACTAGTTTCATCGCCCTTTCTTCCCTCGATGGTGGGGCAGCTATTGGATACGTCGATGTCCCCCAGGGGCTCGACCTAGACTCCTTTCCAAAGCACGTAGGCTTTTCGGCATCTGAGGTGTCGAGAGCTTACTCTGCTGTGGGCCAAGCTGTCCCCTCTCTCCATGCTATGGCCATCCTGCTGGTCCATCAGGCTAATGCGCAGAGAGAGCTCCACGAGGGTAAGTCCGACCCAGCGCTTATGCAGGAACTCCACGCCATGGCAGTTGACGCCCGGTGACTACGGGATACGGTCCGTCTCGGCTACGCTATCCAACTCCCCAGAAGCCCGCCCAAGTTTCTGGGCAGAGGCAAGGATGCTCCCGTGCTTCGGGCCGAGGTCGCCACCCCTCTGATGAGGAAGCGATCGTGCTCGTCCCTCTAGCCGAGATGTTCAACGGGTTTTACAGCCCGTACTTCATCGTCACCCAAAAAGTGGGGGTCGCTAGAGCTGCGTACCCTGAACAGGCACCTACTCAAGCTGCCGTTCAGGATGCTCACGCAGAAGCGCATCCTGGCATCTATCAGATGTCAAGATGGATTCATGGCAATCGACCTGAAGGATGCTTACTCTAATGTCTCAATTCTCCCTCGTCATCGCCCGTTCCTACGGTTCGCTTTCGAGGGTCATGCATATTAGTACAGAGTCCTCCCTTTCGTTCTGTCCCTGTCCCCTCGAGTCTTCACAAAGATCATGGAAGCCACCCTCACTCCCCTCAAGGGAGAGAGGTGTGCGGGTACTAAACTATCTCGACCACTGGCTCATTTGACACACTCGTAAGATCTGTTATGTACACACAGGGACCTAGTGCTTCGGCACCTAGATCGATTGGGACCACAGGTCAACTGAGAAAAGAGCAAGCACTCCTCTGTGCAGAGCATCCTCTTTTTTGGTATGGAACTCAACTCTGTCTCCATTACAGCGCGACTGATTCAGAAAGCGCTCAGTCAGTGTTGAACTGCCTGGAATATTTCAAGCAGCCAGTGGTCCCCCTGAAATTCAGAGGCTCCTGGGCACATGGCATCCTCGGCGGTGGTGATACCCCTCGGGTTGATGCACATGAGACCGCTCCAAAACTGGCTACAGAGTCGAGTTCCCTGGAGAGCATGGCACACGGGCAGCAGGCGGATGGTGATTACGCCTCTCTGCCGACGCACCCTAACCCCTGGTCTTCAATGACCTTTCAACGGATGGGGGTCCCTCTCGGGCAGGTCATGAGGCGCGTCGTGGTGATGACAGACGCATCCCTGTAGGGTTGGGGTGCCGTGTGCAACGGGCACGCAGTGTCGGGGCAATGGACGGGCCCCCGCCTGCGCAGGCATATCAACTGCCTAGAGTTGTTGGATGTGCTACTTGCACTGAAGGGGCTACAACATCTCGTGCAGGCCAAGCACGTGCTGGTCCGGCGGACAGCACAACTGCCATAGCGTATATCAACCGTCAGGGTGGCGTTCGCTCACGGAAGCTAACACGACTCGCCCGACGCCTCCTCCTGTGGAGTGAGCAGATCCCTGTGAGCCACACATATCCCAGGCGACCTGAACCAGACAGCCGATGCACTCTCTCATCAGTTGACGCCTCGCAGAGAGTGGCGTCTCCTCCCCCACGCAGTCTAGATCATTGGGTACAGTTCGGGCGAGCTCAGGTAGACCTGTTCGCCTCCCTGGACACCACCCATTTCCCGCTAGGGTACTCCCGTCTGAGCCCCCCTCGGCACGGATGCTCTAGCGCACAGCTGGCCGTGGGACAAGCGGAAGTACGCCTTCCCCCCAGTGAGCCTCATTGCACAGACTCTGTGCAAGGTCAGGGAAGAGGAACATCAAGTGTACTAGTTGCACCATACTGGCCCAACTGGACTTGGTTCTCAGAGCTAATGCTCTTGACGACAGCTCCCCCCCGGCCGATTCCCCTGATGAAGGACTGCTTTCCCAGGGGAAGAGACCTCTGGAACCTCCATGTCTGGCCCCTGGACGAGATGAGGAGATCCTGAGTGGCCTACCCCCTGCGGCGGTTGGGACCATCACTCAGGCTAGGGCCTAGTGCCTCTTCTCATCCTGGTGCTCTTCTCGAAGAGAAGACCCGTGGAGTTGCTCGATTTGGAACGTGCTGTCCTTCCAGAGACTCGAGTGTAATCTCTCCCCTTCCCTTGAACGTGTATGTAGCCGCCATTGCCGCTCATCATGACCCAGTTGCTGGTAAGTCTCTAGGACAGCACAACCTGATCAATTGGTTCCTAAGGGGTACGGGAAGGCACTGCCTCACCCGCGCTCCGTACCCACTTGCGACCTTGATGCGGTCCTGGAGCCCCTCGGAGATGCCGCCCTTTCCCACTTCATGATGAAGACGGCTCTCTGGATGGCGCTCAAGAGGGTAGCGGACCTAAAAGCATTCTCCGTGTCCACAGATTGCCTAGAACTCGGGCCCGGTGATTCTCACGCTGTCCTGAGACCCCGGCCCGGCTACGTGCCCAAAGTTCCCACCACTTTCCCTACACCAGGTGGTGAACTTACAGGCGCTCCCCACCGGGGAGGAAGACCCAACCCCTTCCGTGTTGTGTCCAGTACGCACATTGCGCCTCTGCTTGGACCGCACGCAGAGCCACAGGAGCTCTGAGCAGCTCTTTGTCTGTTTTGGAGATCAGCAGGGGGGCCATCTCAAACAGAGATTGGCGCACTGGATCATGGATGCCGTCACTATGGCGTACCTGTCCTAAGATCGCCTGCACCCACTGGGTGAGAGCTCTCTCCACACGGAGTGCAGCCTCCTCATGGGCACTGGCTCGGGGCACCTCTCTGGCAGACATCTGCAGAGCTGCGGGTAAAACCGGTATCGGCTCGAGTCTTGCAGGCATCAGGCAAGACAGGCGGCTGGTAGGGTGTACGCCTATGACAGTACCTTCCCCCCTTTCTCCTAAGGGGGTCAGCATACTAACTAGCCTCCCTTCTTCCCCCTCTGGGTGAAGAACAGGCACTCCATCCATCACTAAGCAAGCACCTCCTGCGGGCGGGCTGGGCAGAGCAGCCCTGCCCCTTAGGCCGGGTACCAACTGAGTTATCCACAACATAGCTCTAACCGGACCTAGTCCTACCGGACATTGTAACCCCCCAGCAGGGCGGTTCCGTCTGATGTATCTTCATGATTGGTTCCCACCTTGACCTTCCCTAGGTGGACCTCCACCTCGCGGTTAACTCCTTCAGTCCGCACATTCTTCCTATGAGTTCTCCCCCATCGGTGAGACCATGTTGGTATCTCCACTAAACTCCTCCCTCCGGTAGGAAGTGGTCTCTGTAGCGCATCCCCGGCTTGAGGAAGTAGCGCTTACCCAGTGGCCTTACGGTACCAGGCGGCTTCTCGCTGTTAGAGAAACAAGGCCGCCGCCTGTGAGGCCGAAGGCAGGGGCCTTCCCACCTTTCAAGTAAAGCTCTGGGACCCCCTACTTACCCACTGGTAGGTTACAATTTCGCAGTAGCGCTCACGGCTGACACGCCCAGGCCAGTGTACTGTATTTCGGGGAAACTATGAGTTTAAACGCAGTAACCTACAAATAATTAATGGTGATTAACCATTAATTATTTTATACACTTTACCTGATGCAGCAGAGCTAATAACAGCGACAAACTAAATACACTCGTCCACCGAGTGATCAGCAGATCGTATATCAACTTTAAGAAATATTACTCCCCTGGCCTGGAAAAACAATATTCTTACTGTAGTACAGTACCACTTCAGAAATCTTAATGAAATCAAGCAGTTTAAGTGACGTTGATAAGTGAAAAATAAACATAAACAATTCGAGCGTGGATACACATGCGGTTTATTTATCTACACTAGGGGGAACTAAAATCAACTAGCTAACACCAACCAAACATTAACAAACAAACATAAAAACATAAAACAGTAGAGAATGAAAGAAATAGATAAAGCAAAGAAAATGGCAGTATTAAATCAGCTATTCACATCTGCATGAACCATCGAGGACAAACTCCTTATTTAAAAGGGGCAAAGCTTATACGCAACTGGTTAGCAATAGTTCAGATACTTGCATTGGCTTCTTTGTTTCTCGGGACACGTGCTGGCGCGCGTATCAAAGGGTCCTGATGGGTTCAGAGGAGCCGTGAGTCCGTTGGATTTAGCTGACACAAACTGCCGGAAGAAGCTATCTCTGAGCAGAGACGGGTCTCGAGAGGTTGAAAGAAACGAACGAGCACGAGTGCGAACTCACACAAGCAAACGAACATACACAAAAAGAGCAAGCTTTCCTGCGTGTTCAGATGTTTTAACACAGAGGGTGTCACGCCCCTCCAAGGTGGGCGATCCAATGTGATGACATAGTTTTGGGCGCGAAAACATGTTTCTTTGTCCGGCACACTAACTCATTTGCATTTATGGTCGCCTGGGAGTTTGGAGCAGGAATAGACTTAGAATAGAATAAAATGAGTATGGTATAAAATACATTACTGTGCTATACACCATATTCTAAGACATGAAAAGGGAAACACGTAGATATGAAACATGAAGGGGTTACAATTACATTGACCTGTAGTTTGGACAAGGATGTAAATATACACAGAATACCACTAAGCACATATGCCTTTGAGGTTATAGGTGAAGGAGAATAACATAGAGACAAGCATACAATGTGGAGATTCATGTGTATACACTTTAAACCAGTCTTTTGTGGCTAAGGAAAGAGAAAGAGACATTCTTTTGGAAGAATTTGAGGCTCTCAGTCCCTGGGGCCACATGGCTTTTCTCACTTTGGTTAACAGTCCTGTCCTCCCCCAAGAACCTCCTTTGAAGTCTAGAGGAGAGTATGCGAATCTGTCCTGGTCAGTGATGAAGGTGTTGAGAATAGGACATTTGGCCAGACTTGTTGGTGCCTGGTCGTAGTCCTGCTGAGAGGTTACTGTGTTTTACGATCACAGATGGTAAACTTTGATCCGACCATACCCTACACCAGTCACCGTCGCTTCGCTAGAGATTGTGACAGGGCACAGTGTTGTGGCGTTTTCCATAGGAACCCCATCTGTCGAGAGACCGACAGAAAGGGAACGTCTTGGTTACGGATGTCAATATGTCTCATGTACAGCTGCTTTGTAACAATGAAAATTGTAAACAGCGCTATATAAATAAAGTTGAGTTGAGTTTAAAGGAAGTTGACCATATTTGGCATCTAATGTTAACTATTTGTATGCTGAAAGGAAATAAATTCTAAACACTAGAAAAAGGAAAAAAGTCAGATGATTTAGAATACAAATAACACCTCTCTACATGTTTATCAACAAGGTATTTTTATGTCTGAAGTATAAAAATGTTTGGCAAATAACATATAAATTATGATTAAAAAACAATGACATGAAGTCAGACCTATTGTCTGACTTTGTAGTTTGTAGTCTTAGTTTGTATTATAGAACCTTTGGTTTTATAAATGAACATAGATGCTTACAATTGGATTCGGAGAGGTCATGCAATTGTATTTCTGTAATACAGTTGCAGGTTTGTTAGACTAGCCATGTGTCAGACTACATCATTTCATAGTAAAGGATGTGGAAAGTCCCTATTCTACTTTGAACTTGAGTCCCAAGAAAGGGACTTTGGCCAGTCAGTTTATCCATACAGCCACCAAAAGGAAGTGACATTATAGACAAAAAGTACACCAGTGTGGGCCATGAGAGGAAATGACTTGCACTGTGCATGAGGCTGAGATCACAGGCTGTCTCTGCTCAACCACGCTATCAGTTGTGCCTGAAACTTTAACTGACTCTTTAAACTTCCGATTACAAGTATCAACCAAGAACATGGTGACAAACACAGGCCTGTACGAATGGCTCTTTCGGTAAAAAACAAACAATCTTTGGGTTATTCACAACATTCTCATGGGAAAATGTGCTTACAAAACCAAATTAAGAGGTAAGTCTGTGGGTTCCTTCTACCTATATGCATTTCAACCAATGTATAAAATTTCAACATACATTTTATGCATTGGTTGAAAGTATGAGAGTATTTTTTGTACAGGTTATTGTTGTTAATGGTTTAATCCAATAATTTGATTTAGTATTAATCTTATAAAATACAAAATTATTATTATTTTCTGAGTTGAACTTGGGAGCTCACTTTTGTTAATCAGTTTTGTAGTTGCATAGGTCTGTAAACGGTTGCTTTTCTGAAGTGCCATCCCCAAATCAACTAACTTTTAAAGTCATTGCCCAGGGTGTAGCTATGAGTAGAGTAGAGTTTGATGGGGGCAAGATTACATTTACATTTATTCATTTGGCAGATGCTTTTATCCAAAGCAACCTGCAATTAGGAGAGCATATAACATTTTCATCATTCTAAGCAGTACCGATAGTTACAAGGCCATGTTACTAGGAGGATTAAAGCTGAATTAAGCAAAGGAAAGAACAACATGAAAGACTTTTTTTAATTAGACATAAAACATAGACGGTTATTGGTTAGTCAGATAAATGCAGAACAGGTATGTTTTGAGTTGTTTTTTGAAAGTTGCTAAGGATGCTGCTATTCGAGTGGAGGCTGGCAGTTCATTCCACTACAGGGCAACCGAATGAGTAAAGGTTTTTGCAAGCGATTTGGTGCCTCATTGTGATGGAACAACCATGCGTGGTTTCATTTTGGCCCAATTAACTGTACATATACTGTATACTTTTTATGTTTGTATTCTCAGCTGAATACATATGCAGCTTGGTGAGTCTGATTAAGTATTTTATAACTGTATTTTACTAATAGTAAAATTAGTTAAAATTTATATTTCTTAATATTTATTTTTGTGTCTTATGGAATATCATACACAGACAATCATAGTTAATATTTTCATAACATTCTAATTCAGAACAGCATTTGTGCGTCTCTCTCTCTCTGTCTTCCGATGGGGGAAGAGTGTGCGCGCAGGGGGATCAGTGTAAACAAAGCGCATTTACATATATTTCTGAACTTGGACCGCTGTTGAAAGTTGATGTCAAGATGTCAAGTGCTTAATCGACACGTAAAAGACACCCAACTGCAGTGGTGGGAGGCATGAGTATTGAGAAGACCCAAGAGCCACTTAAAAAAAGACTGCAACAGTAAGGTGTCAGGAAAACAGACTTGTGCAGCATGATTGAAAATACTAATGGTAATCGTAATCTAATTGAATCATGACACCAGTAAGAATTACACCTAATGAATTTATGTTCTCAGTTAACTTTTCCACTAACTTAACGCTACTATCTTTAATCAAAAACATTAAGCTCTTCTTAAAAACATTAAGCTCCTCTCCCCCTCTCAACAACAACTCTTTACCACATGACATAAGCAACAAAAAACAATCAAACCAATCAAAAAGTGAAGGGTAAAATATAGCCCCTCCATATGCTTTTTTCTCATTTCAAAACAGAAGCTGTTTCACTCGGATATATGTCATGATACAGAAAAGAAGTCAATCTCACCTTATGTTTCATGGTGTCTTTAAAGATAGCACTGCTAAGCTGCAAAGTTAGCTCACTAGCTGTCACTTTGACTCATCACATTGAGTAAGCTCAAATGTCAATTTGCAGATGTTGAAGAGAAAATTTACAAGCATCTCTAATTTTCTAAAGAGAAAAGTAGAACAGGGGAGTGTAGGTCTGAGGAAGGTGAGAGTAAGGTCAGTTTTTTATTCATTTTGGAAATGGTCTGTTCTATATTTGTGTATGTGACGAGGGAGGCGTGACGAGAGCCATGGGAGGAGGAAGCGAGGCCGGTGGCGCGAGTGATAAATAATGAGTGTCAGCTGGGCGTTACACCGGTCTCGCTTCCTCCTCCCACGGCTCTCGTCATGCCTCCCTCGTCACAGTGTACAATAAAAGTATATCGAAAATAATTGGCCTAACTAAATATTTTCTTTTTATTTGGATCGCACATATACAGTATATTTGCTGATGTATAATTATTTTTTAGGGAAAAGAACTACACTATTTAAAGAGTAAATATTTGCTAAAATCATGTTGTTACATTAACCAGAAATGGTGTATCAGATATTACACTTAATTCTTTCTTTTTGGTGTGTCACCCCAAGATTTACTGTGGCCTCCTCCAGCCACCCCAATAAAACTTTTGTTACGTAAACATAGATCTAGACAATGCTATATCAATCCGTGTCAGCAAAGTCTGCATCAGTTCAGGATATTAATCAAGTTGTCAACATGGTGCGTCGCGCAGATCACTCCGGTTTCTCCATTTTAATTTAACCATAGTTTTCATTATAGTATAGAAATTAATCAACCATGTTTTTGGTAGATTGATTACCATTTTTGCACAGTTTAACTACACAAACCGTGTTTCAACTATGTTTACTGTAGCAAAACCATGCTTAAATTGTGGTTAACATGAAGTGTGTTTACATACACAGTCTTACTCCGCTTGTGGTTATTAAGCTGATAACGTGTAAGAAAATGGTTATCTTTTATCAAGAAATGGTCATAAACAGCAAAACGATAGGCTCAGGCAGTTTTTGGCCGCTACCCGATTTTGTGGGGCGGCACACATTGGCTCTGTGGTTAGCACGGTTACCTCACAACAAGAAGGTTCCAGTCCCAGCTACGATGGCAAGCCTTTCTGTCACCCCTTTTCCACCAAGGCAGTTTGAGTGCTGGTTCGGAGCCAGAGCCTAGTTTCAAATCGGTTCTTTGTCTTTCGACACCGAAAGCACCAGCTCCAAACCAAGAAAAGTGGCTCGTAAGGGCCTGGCATAGTTCGAGCGAATTGCGTTTACGTTCTGTGTTTTGGAAAATGCTAACGTTAGCCTGCTAGCAATGAGCCATTTCACCATTCAAAGCCACGCCTCCTCAAAAACACATGAGCACGCGCAATATCATTACTAAAATATTGGAAGTAAATAACAGTTTTAAAATGGGATTAGATGCAAGTTTCCAGTTGTGTAGCATGATGTGTCAGTGTGTAAAGTTTGCTCATTACTTGATATAAATAGTTCACGATTAGATGCTGGGTCATGCTGTCGTTAAGATAATTCGTAAAGGTATGCAATATAATCGTACCTGTAAACGTTGGGTACCAAAATCTCGAAGACCCGCGATCGTGTTCCAGGGGGTCCCAGGGCTGTTTGTAAATGTGTTCATGGGAGAAATAACAAAACAGGAGGGTGACGGGCTGACAATGTGAGACTCACAGCCAAAACGCGAGTGTTGACAGGTATGAACATAATGCGTCATTAATAAATCCCATCAAAATCAAATCAAATCAAACCTGCACCCCCCCCCCCTCACCATCATGAACAGCACTGTGGCAGCAGTGGAGTCATTCAGGTTCCTTGGCATCACCATCTCTCAGAACCTGAAGTGGGCCAATCACATTGGCTCCATTGCTAAAAAAGCCCAGCAAAGGTTGTACTTCTTACTGTACATCAGCTGAAGAAGTTCAACCTACCACAAACTCTATTAAAACAGTTTTACTCAGCTATCATAGAGTCTGTCCTCTGCACATCCATCACTGTCTGGTTTGGCTCAGCCACAAAGTCAGACATCAGAAGACTACAGAGGATGGTTCAGACTGCTGAGAAGATCATTGGTGCTCCCCTGCCCACCCTCCAAGAACTGTATACATCCAGAGTGAGGAAAAGGGCTCAGAAAATCACCCTGGACCTCTCAGATCCAAGCCATCATCTCTTCACAATGCTGCCGTCTGGTCGGCGCTACAGAGCACTGAGCACCAAAACCCACAATGGGGCAAAACAGGGATACTTAATAATAAAACAAAACACAGAAAGGGAAAGTCCAAACAGGAACAGTCTTTGACGCGAGACACGAACGGGATGTAGACGGCATGAACAAAACACAGCAAATACAATGCAACGACACAGGACTGGGAATACACTGGATTTATAAAGGGGAAAACTAACAAGGATAATAGGACAGGGATAGTGACGGGCAGGTGACAAGACTTAACATTAAAAGGAAACTAGCGGGAAGATGATTGGGACAGGTGAGGGAGATGAACACTAACAGAGAAACAAGGGGGCGGAGTTAAACAAAAGACAGGAGGACACGCGGCGAAATGTCACAACAAACCGCCACGTGTCTCCACACAAGACAAAACATATACACAAGACATGGTACTGTCACGACCGTGTCCACAAGACACGAAAACTCCGAATAGGAAGGACAGGACCCTGACATCTACCTCTTGAACAGTTAAATGTTTTCACACACCGTGCAATTAATAACTCTGTGCAATAATAATTAAGTGCAATATTAATTATTTCCTCCAGATAATACACTATCTATTTTTATACAACTTTTTCTGTAAATTATATTTCATTCATTCTGCTGTATATAGCACATACCTTGTACTACAATCGTCTATTCTTATTTTTTACTTGTACATATTTACATACATACATAGCTTTACACTCTCTATATCTTTATCTTATTTTTATTGTATTGTATTTCTTAATTTTTATACCCATAGGCCCTTATTTAAATCATTGTGTACTGTATTCTATTGTGTTATGGTCTCTGTGTACTGTTGTTGCTGTTTCTGTGTTCTGGATGCTCCTGGCACCAAAACAAATTCCTTGTATGTGCAAACATACTTGGCAATAAAGCTCTTTCTGATTCTGATTCTGATCATACCTACCTGTCCAGAAGAAACACAGCAACCATGCCATCATCTTTTGAAACCCTTTGACTCCCGCATGGAAAAGCAACACCGATCTTAATTCTGCTTTCACCTCTTTGCTGGTCAAGACCTTTTTTAATCATGGCAGTTTTTAGTGTCGTTATACATATTTAATTACAAATTTTCTGCATTTTTGTCTTTTATTAATAAAAATATTATTGGACCACTTTACTATTGATTGCTATCAGGATGTGAAGAGACTTGTATCCAGCATGAAAAAAAGGTTTCTGGTCAGGATCGACTACTCTGCTTTTAAGTATTAGAATTATAATACTTTTTGATGTATTTGTACCCATCTCCGCGGGTAGGGAATAGCAAACTCTGCTATGTGCCACCAGCAGTGCATCCTGCAGCCCAGGATGGGCTTGAACTTCCTAGAGGAAATGTAGAGTTTCCTGTCCTTTCTGTGTCCTGGCCAGATCGAAGGTTTTGCTGGAGGTTTAGAGATGTATCAGTAAATTCTGTGGTGGAGAAGAAAATGTTTTCAAAGTCCCAAGTTTCTTCTTGAAGTTTAGTATGTTCAGAGAGAGAACAGCATTGCAGAACATCACAATATGTGTCAGTCGGAGGTAAGCTTTCATTGTTCAGTCTGTTGGAAAGGAGGGAGTAATTCTGGGGTCATGGAACTATGTGTGTGGGAAGGTATTTGTGGTTTGAAATTAGGTTGAGCAGATGTATATCATTATATGCAGTCTTTACTAATGTGCTGTGTGGAAATGGTAGATGGGCTGTAGTAGAAAAGTTATGTTAATGCTTTTTGTTTACCAGTTGTGTTTACGTTTTGTTATTTAGTGATTTATTATTATTTTAGACTGTGTATTGACTGAATTTGCTAACTTTGTCACTGTTATAGCTACTAGGTGTTCTCTAACATTGTTACAGCTGTAACTGAGTGTAATACAGTTCAAAGTAGGAAAGGAAGGAGGCGGGAACCGGCGAACATTAAACAAACTTTTAATCAAATAAACAAACAATAACACGGAAATAGAAGGAAAGAACATAAATACAAACTTAACACATGTCCGGGCCCGGTCCTCTCTCGTCAGTAGTCCTGTCGCTTGTCCTCTTATGCTCCCGATCTCCTCCATGAGACATGCGGGACCGGTGTGCGTACAGCTGATTTCCACTATCACTCACGCCACCGACCCCGCCTCGTTGCCCCACGGCTCTCATCCCGCCTTCCTTCCTTCCTTGCTACATACCCCCATCGCCCCTCACAGGCCGGGGGTACCACCGACGTGACGAGAGAACAGAAATGGAAGCACCAGGAGCGACAGGGACGAGAGATGGGAGAGGGGAGAAAAAAAAAAACTGGTCCGGTTCCTTGACACACTGTCGCTCGGTCCTCACCCAGCCGAGAGGCTCTTCCTCACGGTGCCATGCGGTGGTACTGGACGTTCGGTGGACGGCTCGATCCTCCTCCGACCCCTGGCGCCGGTGATGGCTCCTCCGGCTGAGGGCAGCCGGCAGCGAGTCTCCCGTCTCCTGCTCCTCCCCTTCACGGCGGACGGCAGCAGACTCCGGTCCACGGAGACGACTCCTCCACTCCCTCTCGGACGGCAGCCACCCCACCTCGACCCAGTAGCACGGCAGCGAGCTCTCCGTCCCAGCTGACGCATACTTGCTCCAGCACCACCGCATAGGGCAGCCTCCTCAGCACCGCGATTGCCCCTCGGCGGCGAGGGCTCTTCGACAGCATGTCCCTCCTTCCTCCCGGGTTTCGGCACCAATGTAACAATGTTCGTATAAAAGGAAGGAAGGATGCAGGAACCGGCAAACTTTAAACAAAATTTAATCCAAATAAACACAACAAAACGAGAGTAAAAGGCCGGCAACCACCTCACGGTCGACTGCCGGCCACAAGAACTTAAATACAAACTTAACACATGTCCGGGCCCGGTCCTCTCTCGTCAGTAGTCCTGTCGCTCGTCCTCTTATGCTCCCGATCTCCTCCGTGACACATGTGGGCCCAGTGTGCGCACATCTGATTTCCACTATCACTCACGCCACCGGCCCCGCCTCGTTGCCCCACGGCTCTCGCCCCGCCTTCCTCGCTACACTGAGGTTTTAGTATTTTGATATTTAAGGTTACATTTTTCCTTAATGGTAGCCATAAATTTTAATTAAAATGGATAGTTTACCCACAGTAGTTTAACTTATTCAACCTCCAGTTATCCCAAGCCTTGCATTTCAGAGCACAAATGGTTTTTATTTCATAAATATGGGACAGACGTCACAATATTGCCTAAACCAAGGTCATAAATTTGGAGTAAAACACTGGTTTGACCAAACAATATAACAGGAAGTTAAGTATGTAGGAAGCAATTATCTGGGCTTTTTGTAAAGCAGTGCAGCTTCTTTTTCTTCTTTTGGACAAAATATTTGCTTATTAAAGGGATAATCCACCAAAAAATGAAAATTCTGTCATCATTTGCTCACCCTTAAGTTGTTCCAAACCTTCTGTTGAACACAAAGAAAGTTATTTAGGAGAATGTTGGCAACTGACAGTTCTGGGACATCATTGACTACCATAGTAGGAAACATTTTTGTATTTTTTGTTGTTGTTCTGTTGAACACAAAATGAGATATTTAGAATAAATTAAGCAGTTCTGAGGCACCTTTGACTATCAGTTTAATTTTTACTATGGTAGTCAATGATGTACCAGAACGGTCACTTGCTAACGTTCTTCCAAATATCTTTCTTTGTATTCAAAAGAATTAATACAGGTTTAGAAAAACTTGGGGGGGATTCATGACAGAACTTTGCAAAGCAGAACAGCTTTGCAACAATACAAAATTGTGCTATATAAATAAAATTTAATTTAATTTAATTTGCTGTATTTGCTGCTAATGACACGGAAATGTCACAGCAGCTTTAGTACTGTTATTATTAATCTTTCTTCTTGGTTGTAGAAGCATGGCTGCTCCAACAGTCTCCTGGCCCCTTCCTATGAGGGCTATTGGAGCTCAGAATCTGCTCACCATGCCAGGAGGAGTGACCACATCTGGATATCTGCACAAGAAAGGGGGTAGCCAGTTCAGCCTGATGAAATGTAAGTTATCACAGTTCACTGGAATCTGTTACAGACATTTATAGTAAACCACCTCTGTTTATGACATGAAGCTTAGTCCATGTTTCCGTCTGTGCTCTGACTGTGTTAGGGCAAATGTTAAGGAATACATATAAATAGGGTTGCATTCACTCCAACAGCGACTTTGTGCCCATAACTTGCTATAAGGTTGTTTATAAAGGCGTCCCTATATTTCTTATGGTCCACGGACACTCGTGACTCCCATTGATAGTCGCCTCTTGAAAATCGCTCATCTTTTGCATGAAGTTAAACCTCACTGAAATGAATAAGGTCATCTCACTCTGTTACTACTAGTCGTATGCGGTGTGAATGCAGATTAAGCCAATAAATATCCATTATTAATATCTTTTATGAAAAATAAACGCGTTTGTAAGAAAAGCTTACAAACTTACGTGATAAATTGTTGACATGATTGTGCTGTTGAATGTTACTTGAAAGAACATATATTGAGTATCTGCCAATCCTACAGGGCCTCTCCGGTTTGTCATAATTCACAAAGGCTGTGTGTACTATTTCAAGAGCAGTACTTCAGCTACACCACAAGGAGCATTCTCTCTTAAAGGCTACAACAGGTCGGTTACATCAATTCGTCAGAAGTCTTTATAATTGTCCTTAGCTGCTGCCACTGCGTTTGTTTAGTTGCAGTGCAAATTTATCGGTGGTCTTCAGTTACAAGCACCCATACTAAGTTTCACATATATAAAAGTTCACTTGATTGCTGACCACATCCTGTCCACAGTGCATTCTTGAATAAAGTATTACGTTTCTGTTCTGCACTGAACCGGTCTTCATGAAGTTTTATTAGCAGTGCTGCATTCATGTCTATTAAATATTCTGTTTAATGTAATTGATTATTTTTAACGTATAAGTAATGCTAGTATGTGCTGAGCATGTAATTAATATTGTCACCTCGGAATTAAAGGGTTCTATCTTGCAAAACATTATTTAAGGCAATAATGTTCAAGCAACACAGAGAGTTTACTTATATGTTTTAAAGCAAAAAATTGTTGTAAAAAGGTGTTGACATGCATACAAAAGTTGCATTTAATGCTTTCTATGACATTTATTTGATATTTTAGGATGAATCTTTTTTTCTTGTTCAAGTTAAGCATAAAAGGCAGTGCTAACTATTTTGTCTAGTGCAGATGTTAATTTTAGGTAGGAACCTGGGCCGGTATTTGTCACAGTCACCAGCTGGTGTGCCCTTCATGCTCAACCAGTGGGCACTCCCCTCGTCATCTGGACTGCCGTTATTATATTACATTTCCCATAATCCTTTGCCTGCATTCATTTTTGTTTAATCACCCACACCTGTGTTTTGTTATCTGGTTTGTCACTACGTATTTAAGTCTGTGTATCAGGTTGTTTGTTTCAGTCATTGATGTTACATGTTTCTGGTGAAGTTATATGTTTTTTTAAATCTGGTTTCTAGTTTCTTGTTGCTTTCTTGTTTTAATGTTAATAAATCTCGAACTGCATTTGGATCCGCTCCCTGCCTGGTTCCCTACATAACAGAACGACTGACCACATGGATCCAGCAGTAATGATCATCCGCCTCCCCAAGGCATTCCTCGAGGACCACATTCAGATTTTCTTAGACGCTGCCAATTCCTCTGATCTCCCAGACTATGCTTTAATATATTTATTTTGTTATGGTCTCAATGAGTATTTAGTAAGTTTGCATTAACATGTAATCAGATACAGAGAGAAAAAGCATATTTGGCGTGCTGTCCAGTGAGGCGGGATGCTCCAAAAAAATGTCATAGGACGGAGGCGAGGGACGGCTTTATATAGCATCTACTCCATGCTGATTGGTTGGATTACATTAGCATGCTCCTCCCGAACTTAGTTAAACTTTATTATAAGCACAGAAAAACCGTGATGGTCCTTGGGGGTCATTAATTGAGTTCCTGGACTTTGCATTGAGGCATTGCCGCTGCTCCTAAATATTTTTTGGGAGGGGGCAGTAAGCCTCAGGGTCCAAGGAACCGGTCGATATGGCCGCCACATCAGAATCTCTCCACAAGATGGTCGCCAGCCCAGAGTCTCTCCACAAGCCTCCAGCCGTCATGCCAGTTGTGCCTGGAAGTCTAGTGGTCCTGGAAGCGAATGTTGAAACGGTCCCTGAGGAGCTGGTGACGGAGCCAGCAGGGCTGGACGCCAGGGCGGGGAGGGCTGGCGGCCATGACTGCTGGAGGGTCAGGCATGGTGGCCATCTTGCAGAGAGGCTCGGGGCTGGTGGCCATCTTGCAGAGAGGCTCGGGGCTGGCGGCCATCTTGTGGAAATGCTCTGGCGCTCTACCGCTGACTCTGCTGCCGGCTCCAACCTGGCGCCCTGCCACTCTGCTGCCTGCTCCTCCCTGGTCTTCATGGGCCTCGTCCTCCATCTCGCCCGCTGTTACGCCTCCACCTCCCTCCTGGAGTCAATGTGGAGTGTCTGGAAGCCACTCTTTGAAGGGGGACTTTGTCACAGTCACCAGCTGGAGTGCCCTGCATGCTCTATCAGAGAGCCCTCCAGCCATCATGGTCGCCATGACAGTGGTCCTAAGTCTAGTTGTCCCGGTAGTGCTGGTGAGATGGCCCCAGAGGAGCCAGTGGCGGATCAGAGCCAGCAGGCCAACTCATTAACCTTCTCCCAAAATGTTGTGAATGTCTCCATAATTAATACACCTGGTGAGTTGATTCAGGTGTGTCATATTAGAAGCAACTGACAATAGTCTCTCCCAAACGTGGGAGCGAGGGGAGGGTCGGCCAATTTGTACTTAATACTTAAGTACAAATACTCAAAAAGTGTACTTAAGTACAGTACTCAAGTAAATGTACTTCATTACCCACCTCTGAACTAAATAAACCACCAAATCAGGGTATTTAGCCTATTATGTACTTTGCAGACGCCACAAATTGGGTTTTACTAATATAATCTTTAATTTCGTCATTTAAAACACCTCTCCCCTTTAAACTTTAAAACTGCGCACCTCGCGGTCTCTCAAGTCCTTAGGACTTGCCACTAGGGGCTAGTGATGGCGCTGAGGGGACAGAGACATGTGGTGGACAGAGAGAGGCCAATCCACATTATACACACATAAATTCTGTACTCCCCTGCATAGGCGTAATTGTGGGCAGCACTTTTTTGTATGAATTTGCTAAAAGGCATTTATTAATGAAACCACATCTACACATTATTTTTCATAATCAAATTTATACATTTAACAAACTTCTTTGTGTGCAAGATAAAAAGGCATGCAGCCCGTACATTCTGTGCGCATTCTAGTTATGCTCTATGGATCATCAGTACTGTTGCACGTTCTCGTTATGCTGCATTGCTATGGATCATCTTGTTATGCTAAATTGCAATGAATTTGCATTGTTTTTGCGCGTTCTCGTTATGCTGTATTGTTCTCAATGGTATGTGTGATTTCACACACAAGAAATGATTTATTAGGCTGCTTTATAACTAACTTTTAAAAGCAGCTTTGAGCCAAGAATTTATTTACTCTTAAGTCAATTCTTAGCAGTGTTCTTGTGAGTAATGCTCAGAAGCTTGATAAACACGGGCCCAGATCAACCTGCGGTGGGTCTCCCTTGGCTGAGGGTGTCTTGTGATAAAGGGCCAAAACACCCAATGAGGCTGAGGTGCACAACTGACGATGTGTCGCATTGATTGGAACCATACAAAGTGCATTATCAGCAGCACCTCTGCAGACATGAGATGTCTCTCTGATAATGGCAAGGAAAGGTAAGTATGCTATGTATTTCTATAATAATGTATCCCCCAAACACAGAGGATGCCTACCCGACGAACCCAGTGAAACCTCAGACGTCCTTTCCTCTATTCATATTCTTGACTGCTTCCCCTGTCATGCATAAGGCGTGGGAAATGTTCTATTGGGGAATTCAACTGGGCTGAAATAGTGGGATTATAACACCTAGTCCTATTAAGCGAAGAATTTGTATTATTGAAAAGCAAGACAAAATATAAAAAGCACGTTTTTACCATTCAGTTTATGCAATAGTGAAAAATTGGCAAAATTTATTGAAGAAATGCGGAAAAACCATGTTCGGTATTCGGTCTTCGGCCAAGTGTTTCATTTTTATTCGGCTTCAGCCAAGAATTTTCATTTTGGTGCATCGCTAGTGAAAAAGCGCCATAAGAGTTAAGATTAGGTCTCAGCTCCTAAATTATTGAGTGCTGGAGAGGTATCCTAAGAGTAACACGATAGCAGTGCAGAGGCAGAGACCATGGACTTCTCTCTCCTTTATCTTAAGTGTGTGTGTGTGTGTGTGCGTGCGCGTCCGTGTGTGTGTGTCTATGTCTATGTGTGTAAGTACGTGTGCATATTGTGTGTGTGGAGTGTTTTGTATGTGGGTATGTCTGTCTTCTGTGTTTTCACCTTTTTCTTGTTTTTACAGGTACAACTTTAATTGTTTTGCTTATAGTCAACATGTCTCATGTACAGCTGCTTTGTAACAATGAAAATTGTAAAAAGCGCTATATAAATAAAGTTGAGTTGAGTTAACAAAGAAACAATGTGTTGGAATGATATGATCCTCCCATCTCAGCTGGACTTTGTATTCTAAGGCACCAGGACCTGCCTTTCCGGGAGGGGGCGAATTGTCACAGTTATGGACTTTTGCTTGTGTATTTCTGTTATGTTTTTTTCCCTGTCTTGTTAGTTTTCCATCGCTCTGTTCATTCACTCATTTGTTGCCATAGTCACTCATCACCTGTCACCCCCTCATTAGCCTTGTTATATATACTCTGGTTTAGTTGTGTTCTTGGCCGGTTATCATTTGTGTTGCTGTTACCTCTTTGTGTGGATGCTCCGTTGTTTTGGATTTGGTTATTAAACACTTCTTTGTGGATTACCTTCTTCGTTGTGCGCTTGTACAGTGTGAAGAGTTTGGTTCCAAAACGCGATAAACGCCATTAAAAAAAAAAAGAGTTTCCGCCAAATTCAGTATTGTATCAGGTCGGTATTTAAAAGTCAGTTTTTAATTTGACTCAAAATGCGATATCCGCCGTGTTATTCTGTTCATGTTTTCTTCCTTTCTTTCCAAACAAAACTTGTACTTTGTGTTCAACAAACAAACAAAAAAATGAATAATTTTGACGGCATTGATGAACCTGTGCTGGTTTCTGCGGTGGGGAAGAAACGTAAACCATCAAAATCTAATCATTTACGTGAAGAGATTAAGAAGACGAGGCACTAATTTATAGCATTAAAAAGATGACCCGTTGAATTCATTTTAGGAGCGATGACTGATTGAATGTATTTTTAGTCCAGTGCCTGTATGTAAGATTAGTATTGTATTGAGTTCAGAGGCTGTCATATGTGGATCAACTCACTTTGTTGTGTATTTTCAACAGTTACAATATGAAAAATAACTTTTATATTGATTCAATGGATTTATTGCATTTAAAAAAAATTGTCATGGATTTATTGCATTTTGGGGGAAAATAATCCGTTTTTATAATAAATCTTTTAAAATCAAAATCTGGATTTGAATTTTTTATGTTACTAGAACTAGGGCTGTGCCGATACACGATATCATATCGAATCGCAATAGAATGTATTTCAAAAACGATGATAAGCTATTGGCACTTTGACTCGATATGGATAAATTTTACAGTCTAACAGACCGCAGAAATAAACGCAACAACAGTCAGTCAGCCTGCAGCTTTTAGCATGCGCGTCAAACTACAAAGTCCATTTCATACTGCACTTGGCAAAGAAAACTCAACATGAGGAGGAAAACATTACTGGAAGCGGAAACAAAGGTGAAACTAACCTCGAGTTGTCATCACGCGGTTTATCAAGTGTCTTGTTTTTTTTCGCAATCGCCGGTTAAACAAAACAAACTTGAGGCGCAATTGCAAGCGAGTTACTTCGAAACTCAAGCACAAACGTTTGTATATCCATCCTTAACATATCTGTGTTGCAACAGTGCATTCGTTTAATTGAATTTTAACTGGTTAAAGGTTAACTTTTGTTAATAAACTGTATTTAAAATAGATTATTTTAAATACAGTTTTTTAATTAAATATATATCCAAATAAATATCGTTATCGATCAATATAGAAAAAAACTATAGAGTTTACTTGTTTGCCATATCGCCCAGCCCTAACTAGAACCTAAATATGCTATGTGAAACTTTCAAACAGAAAATAGTGGTTTTCATCTTGCCACTTTCTTTGTAAAGAAAACACATTTTTACTCAAATTAATCAAAATGGATTTATAGCGTTTTGGAACCAAACTCTTCATATACAGCAGTACACTTGACAATAAGAAGCACACTTTTACAAATATACACACATATATTTTATGTGAGTATCTTTACTACTTTACTACAGTTTCTGTTGTTATGTGGCTGCCATTTTGTTTTGGGTGGTTAAAAGTCAAAAGAGCTCACCCTCAAGTCTCTATGATATTCTGTTTGACTAGATATGATTCGGGTCTGGCCTTTAAAGTCTTTGTAATTTTATTTTATTGTTTATTTGTTGTGTTGTTTGAGCAAAAGTAATATGAATTCTTCACTTAGCAATCTCCCCCAAAAATGTTAGTCACAATGAAATTTAACAAACATGTTTTGAGGTGTGAACACAAACATATAAAATTATTTTTTTGTACTAAATGCCAAAATGGTGTTATTGATTGGCAGAGTGTTACGGGCAGCAGAGGAAACAACATCTAGCAATGTTTTTCCTTTCAAGATTGTGCACTTCAGTAAGACACATCGCACATGGTATTTTTCAGCGGCAAGTGAGGCTGAGAGAAGGGTGAGATCATGTTATCGGAATTAAATTCTTATAGTTCTAAATTTATAAAGAATGCATATTACATGTTTTGATTCAGTAAAATCTGATCATGTATTTTTGTCTCTCTGACAGAAATGGATGCAACACCTGAGAAAAGAAATAGATCATTATAATGACAAAAGAGAATTGCAGATTCCGAGGTAAAAAACTGTTATTACAATATAAAAATGTAACTGCTCAGTCTGTGAGAATAAATATGGTCATATTGGACATACAGTACTGTGCAAAGGTCTGTGCAGACTAAATCCAGAAGAACTGTCTCCAAGAAACTTGAAGACAGCAACCTGCAAAGCTACAGTACTTTGAAGAGTTTTACGCACTTAAAAATTCTGTGAAATGGAGATAAAAAAATAGATTTTATTTATTAATTAACTTATTTTTACCAAATCAAATGAGGGGCCATATGTATTAAGCTTCTTAGAGTAAAGACTTGTGTGTCAAAATTCTAAGAATAACATAATTTTACACTTATTCCTAGACTTAAGAATAAGTGTTATTCATAAAGGTTCCTAAGTGTTAAGACTAGGCCTCAGCTGCTACATTATTTAGGAGTGGTGGAGAGGTATCCTTATCTAGGAGTAATAAGATGGCAGTACAGAGGCAGAGACCATGGACTTTACAACAAAGAAATAATGGGCCCTATTTTAACGATCTAAGCGCATGGTGCAAGTGCACTTAGGGCATGTACGAATCCACTTTTGCTAGTTTAACGATGGGAAAATGCTCGGCGTGCCCGGTGCATGATCTTTAAAGGTTTTCCCTATTCTCTTAATAAGTAATGGGTGTGTTTTGGAAGTAACGTGCAGTAAACCAATCAGAGTCTCATCTCCCACTCCCTTTAATTATGAAAATGAATAACCGAGTCGGGCTGAAACTAGCAAAAAAACACTTTGCAATGGTATAATATGGGCCCAATATGTTGGAATGATATGAAGACAGGGAGTTAATGATATGATAAAATAATAAATAGTCAAATAAAAACTGTTAAAACATTGTTTAAGGATTTGCAACTTTGGTCTTTTCCTTATGCAACAAAGAAGGGTGTGATTCAGCAGCTCAATTATTTTAATTATGGTCAAACCTTAATTAAAAGTGTGTGAAACTGAGCAAAAAATGTATGTACTTATTTATAATATTTTTGCACATAATGGAAAGTAAATTTTTAAAACCTAAATGTTTTACTTTTGAATCTAATGTTGCCATCTCTGTTTGAAATATGAAATTGCAGGTTACTTTATATATTTATCTTCATGGATTGAAGTAAACTGATGGTAAACTAACATTTCCCACAAAATCATACAGCTCAATTTATAAATCAATATTATAAGTTTACAGCTGTAAATCAGGGGAAAGTAGGCAGTGATTTTTGCCCAATACCTTAATTTTGGTTTATTTTACCCAAATAAGTTATGGATTGCAGCTGTAAATAAAAATAAAATATTTGTAATGTCTTAATTCCGTCACAAATCAATAGTGCCATGCTGCTGTGACTTCACTCTTGCAGGTCAGAAGGTCAAGGGCTGCCATTTTGTGTTGAAAAAATTGTTGTCCTTAATTCACAAGACTTAAGGCAATATTTCACTAGCAAACCAAAATTTTCCCATGTTTTACTCACCCTCAAGGCATCCTAACTGAATATGGTTTTCCTCTTGAAGAATTTTGCAGTCGGAGTTATAATACCACGTATCATTTTACTTCCAAGCGGTAGAATGGGAGTGAATGGGTGTCGACTTTTTGAAGGTCCGAAAAGTGCAGCCATCGATCAAATAACTGCTTGACGCGGATCCGTGGTCTTAACAAAGGTCTTCTGAAGTGAATCGATGCATTTGTTTTATTTTGGTTTGCTAGTGAAATATCTCTTTATGTCAGAATCAGTTTTAGGCTTTGCTAAAAGTTGCTTTTAGCTTCTTCATAAAAATCTCCCACTCTTAAAAAGTCCTTCCTGTAGCTAAGAAATGTTTGACACTTAAGTCAAAGCTTAAGACTACTCTCAGGAGCATTTCCTAAGAGTAGTCTTAAAGGGATACTCCAATTCTGTCATGAATTACTTCTACGTAAACACAATGGGGTGGTTTCCAAGACAAGCATTAGCTTAAGCTAGGACTAGGCCTTATACCTTGTCCACACTAATGCGTTCGAAAACGCATCTTTTTCTCTTCGTTTTGGCCTTTTTGTCCATACTGAGACAGCGTTTTTGTCAACGAAAACGGAGCTTTTCAAAAACGCACTCGAAAGTGGATACATTTGAAAAGGCTGTTTTCGCTTTGTAGTGCGGATGAGGGAAACAGAGATTTCAAAAACGATGACGCATTTTTCGTCATGTGACACAGTTGTTTCGGCTGCTCTCCCGTTTGATAGCATTAATATCAGTTCATGCATACTTTATATCGCAGATCGCATTTTAGGATATAGAATATTTAATTACTCGCCTTTATTGTTTGGCAGTGGAGTGCGAGTTGTCTCACTTTTGCAGTTTTATAGTCTTGTGTTACCCGTAGCAGCATCTCTAAGTTACCTCATTGTACGTATATTTAAAAAAACTGTGTCTTTGCTCCACATTGCCGCAACATAATAAGGCAGAAAGTAAATAAACGTATAACAGAAATGAAACACGCTGACGAGTCTAAGGTTTTTACTCATGCGCAATACATGGATGTAAGTGTTTTTAGACATTTCAGTGTGGATGTGCAGCGTTTGAAAAACGCTTGAATACGCTAGTGTGGACGAAGAGCGTTTTGAAAACGGAAACTCAGTTTTCAAATGAAAACACACTAGTGTAGACAACCTCTCAGTTAAATTAGGATATATAAGTCAATAATACTTTACAAAAAAAACAACTGTGTGTACAAAACAATGGCTATGACATATTTTAAGATATGTCAGGGCAATTTATTTTAAGTTAAGACAGCTCAAACTTACATTTTATTCTTGGACTAGTTCCAAGCCTTGTCTGTTAAACCGGGCAATTGTGCTTTTAACTCTTCAAGTTTACCTTGGTTTTCTCAGGAATTTCACACACTCTGGCAGTTACAACCTCCTTTTTCCTTATATTCATTACCTGTTGATGTTATTCTTTATCTGCTGCTGTTACCAAGCAGGTTTGCATTAATTTTTTCATTTGTATTGTAGTAGTGACGACTTAGATGCAGAGAGTGTCTATGGTCCATTGGAAGAACCTGTGGAAATCAGTGATTTTGATGATAACCCTGAAGCAGGTAGATAAATAATTAGAAGCAGGTATACTTTTATCATTTATAATTACATTTGATATATTTGATATGTTAAATATATTTAGTTGAGCACAATCTTTTACATTTTTGACGATATCTGATATGCCGATATTGTTTAGTAATTTAGCCGAATTTTATCCTATATCAATATACTTTAGGCCTACGTATTTTTGTGTATCTCCTTGAAGTTTTTTTTCTGTCATGGCATTACCTACTCAGTGATAGAAAAAGCAATAGTTTATTTATTTATGGTCTCTGTTACATTTGTACCATATGTATATATCTGCAAAACTTTTGTTACATTTTAAAATGTTACATAATTACATGAAGTTTGTAAAGGGTGTTTACTGAATGAACACAATAAAACAGCACATTGTGAAATGATAAAAAAATATATTTTGATGGCCAATGGCTGTAATTAAATATCGGCCTAATATCGCTGATTTGGTGAAAACCATGTTGATTATGCTGAAGACGTTTTGATTATGTGCAGCTGTTCTTCTGACATACAAGCGTGCACATGGGAAGGCCTATCAAACGTTCCACTAAATGCTGGAGCAATTTCCACTGATACTAAGATATAGCTATATCTTATGTCCTGGCAAACACACCAGTAAATACTAGAGCCATTTTAACAGATTCTAAGATTTTCCAGGCCTTCCCTTGTGCACGGTTGTATGTCAGAAGAACAGCTGCACATAATCAACATGTCTTCAGCATAATCAACAAGGTCTTCACCAAATCAGCAATATCAGGCCAATATTTAATTTACAAGCCAATATTGGCAGATAATATTTGCGTGCCGATAATATTGTGCATCCTTTATGTGTGTGCGTATGTATAACTATTATTATAGTTATGAAATATTAATTGTATACATAAATTACAAATGAATTCACTTAGATTATATGACACAAGATGAAGACAGTGATGAAGAGGACAACCACAAACAAGATGAATCACCAATTCCACCAGGTCACAGTTTGATTCTTTTTAATTTCTTGGCTTGTTTGTGTCAAGCATTTTGCATGCAGCATTTTTGTTCTTAATTTAGTCTAGTATTTATACTGACAGACAATATTTAACTTAGCAAATACCTACACTCTCAAAAGGATGTGTTAATAAAACATGTTTGTTTTATGAAATTTTAACACATTATGTGTCATTTTTACACAGTGTGTTAATTTGTGTCATTTGATTGGGCCGTTTGAGTAATTCAGGCAGGAAGCGGATCCAAATGCAGTATAGATTTATTAATAAGACAACCTTAATAGGTACAACCTAAAAGAAACAAGCGTTATCCAACTAAGCCATAAAACATCAGGGACTCCTAAACAACGACTGACCAACTGAAAGCAAGAGACACAAGACCAAACCTCTAACAACCACAGGCACCAGACAAATGAAACACAAGGGCTTAAACGCACAGGGTAAGAGAGGGCTAACAAGACACACCTGAAACAGATCATGACACAAAACCAATGAACAAAAGAACTACAAAAAACTACAACACTAGACACGAAACAGGAACTAAGGCTTACAAACTAAAGTCCACAATAATCGGGGAAACACAGACAGGGATCATGACACAGAGATGTGTTCAATTAAGGAACAGATTGTGTTGTTTTTAACACAACAGTTTTGGATTGTATACATAAGGAATAATTGACGACGGGCCGTTCAATTATCAAAAGTTAATGCACACCCCGAGGTGATAATGCGGGTGTGCATTAACTTTCCATAATTGAAAGGACCGGAGTCAATTATTCCGCTTATACCACGGTCACAACACCACAAGACGTTGTTACGATGTTTTATCTCAAGACATTTGTATGGTATTTGTCCCGGAATGCACTTGCTGGTAGGACTAATTTCTTACGCATCTCATCTGAAGGCGTTGCTTGAGCCTGCATATGTAGTTTTCCGAGAGCGAGAGGAAGCCAGACAGTGCACATGCACACGCGTTTGCTTCACTGAGACTCGAAAGACAAGTATCTATATTTGATTTGTTTTTGTCGTATTTAACACCCCTGTCGTATAAGAAAAGTATTAAGAGAAAAAAGTGACACGGAGGTTTCTGCGCCAGCTGCGGTTCTCGCAGTGGCATATAAAAAGCTTCCTGCTGTGTGTTTTATGTCCCGTTTACCCATTCCACAGACCAATTTAACATGTTGTTGTTGTTGTTATTTTTGTGCTTCGTGTTTTATCTTTAACCCGCTGATTGTGTCATGTAGTTTGCCGTTACCTTTGATATATGCTTTAGTTTTTCATCTGAACAGTCCTGTACAGTGCTTTCGCCATTGTTGTTCAAATGTTCATGCTGTCCATAAATATTAATAGTTATTTCTTCTCAGACAATGGAATTTGCCTGTCACTTTGTCTGTTGTTAGATACGTATTCAGTGGTGGACAGTAGGCTACATTTAAATTAAACTTGGCGAAGTGATATGGAACTGTAATGCGGTCAGCAGACCTGGAACACCTTCATAGGTGTGCATTTACCGAAAGTTAATGCATACCCATAGAACGTTTGTCAGCCAATCAGATTGAAGCATTCAACAGCCCCGTCGTATAAAGTGTAATAAATTATTGTTTTTTTCCAGGTCGTCCCATGGTTCCACCCCCACCTTACCCTCCACCCCCAGTTCCTCACCTGTCTAGAGAAAACCGCCAAACAAAAGGACCACCACCTCCGCTTCCTCCGTCATTCAAAAAACCTCCTTCCTGCATACCTACAAACAAGGGGCCACTTCCACCTCTACCATACACTCCACATTTACAGAAAGACATGCACAACAGAGGTCCTGGTGGTCCCATGGCCCTTTTAGTGCCCCCGCCAGGCTCATTTGCCACAATACCTATTTGTGAGAAAAAGCCATATAGGTCTCTCGTCGGGAATACTGCAGCTACTTTACCTATTGTTGAGAACTTACAGAAAATGATTCTAAACCCTGGAAATAAACCACCCACTTCCAGCCACCACTTGGGGATCAAGTCCACAGCAGAGAACAAGCCTCATCTGTCACCTCATCTGTCTGCTCCTCTGGGTAACAAGACTCAGTTGGCCCAGATACCAAAGCCTCCATTGCCAATCAAACCTAAACCCAGTAGACCTTTGCTCCAGTAAGTGTCTTCAGAACTTCTGTATTTTCTTTAAGTTTTAATTATTTTCAGAAAACTGGAATATATTACTGTTTACACAGCAAATTAATACTTTTATTGCATTTAAAATGTAAAAATTTCATTCTGGCTCAGTTCCTTTATAACCTAGAAACACCAGCCACATTCTATGATTGAAGTGAATTATTTTTGTAGAACAAACATGTGCTATATTTGCTAATTTTACAACAGAACATGTCATCAGTCTCTGAAAAAAAATGTTTATACAAATATCCATACATTGTATTTCAGAAGATCATCACCAGATGGACAAAGTTTTCGTTCCTCTTTAGAAGAGAACTCTTTAAAAAAGTGGCTGCCTCAGAAAAACAGTGAAGATTCTGATGATGATGACTATGAAAATGTAAGCATACTTGCCATCTGCTGAACTCAAGGCACTTAGACGACATTTGTTAAATAACATAAAAAAATCAAAGTTAAAATGCAAGAATATAATTTGCACAAAATAACAAAGTAGCACTTTAAAGATACATAGCATAAACATGTTGCAGGCAAAACATTTTCCTAAAATAAATGTTTGTGTACTTAATGCCCGGTTTCATAGACAAGGCTCAAGACTACTCCCAGACTAAAATGAATGTTTAACTGTCTTAACTGAAAATAACTTAACTTAAAATCTTAAAATATGTGAGTAATATCATTTTGTCTCAAGATGCACACCAGTAATCTTTGTTTCTAACGCATTTTATAAAAGGGACTTTTTTACAATTTTATGCATTTGGCAGCCACTTTTATCCAAAGTGACTTACATTGCATGATACTACATTTGTATCAGAGTATGTGCATTGCTAGTGCCATGCTCTAACCACTGAGTTACAGGAAAGCTTAAGGGGCATTTACACAGAACGCGCCTTTGTGTCTAAAAACGCGAGACAGTGCTCAGGAATGTTTTTTGAAATATGCACAGCGTAGAACGCGAGAGTCTCAAGAGGTCTCCGCCATGTTGCCATGTCATACCAACTTGCTACTGTAAACAGAAGCATGCCACGCTTACCCCGCCTCCAAATGACATTGATGAGCAGCACTGCTGCGTGTAAAATCGAAATTATTTTAATCATGCACGTCTGTCAAGTGTTTTCATAGAAAAACAATAGAAAGGTAACGCATTAGAATGGAAAAACGTGTTCTGTATGAATGGCCCCTTACAGGTAATACTAATTTAACTAAATCGCTTTGGATTAAAAAAAGCATCTGCTAAATGACTAAATGTAACTAAGCAATAGTCCTGGCTTATACTAAGACTAGTCTGTGAAACCGGGCCATCAGGTTCCAAAGCAATTGTACTGACATGTACGCCCACCTTACTTGCATATACATTTGGGCGGTCTTAGTCAAATCATACCACGAACTGATGTAGATTTGTGGGGGTGTGGTTACATGAGGCGTTTCAGGCAGGTCTGGGTGAGCATTCGCTTTTAGATAGAATGCATCTTTTGTTCCGACACTTTAATTTTTGCAATTTTACGTGTCTGATACATGCATGGGCAATTTATAACACACCAAAGACACAGAAAAACACGTATTCGCGCCATATGACCCCTTTAATGTTACATTTCATCAGTGTTGGGTGTTACTCTCAAAAAGTAATTAATTACTAGTTACTAATTACATATTCAATAGTGTAATTAGATTACTGTACAAATTACTCTCTCCAAAAAGTATTTAGTTACTTATTACTAATTACTTTCTATATCCTATATCAACCTTGATTAGTGAAGTGATTCAAGGATAGGCATGAAAGAGCTATTTAATTCATTCAAATAAATAATATTAAACTACATAAAGTACTCTTATTAACTGACCAAAGTATTACAAATGTGAGAATTATACATTAAAGCACAGATTTTAAAGTTAGACTTTGAATTCTGATGTCAATTCCACTATTGCACACAGATATATTACACAAAGTATATAGTTTAATTACATCAAAAGTAACTGTAATTAAATTACAGAAAAAAATTAGAGCAATCCCTTACTTTACTTTTTCAAGGGGAAAGTAATTACATTAAAGTAACTAATTACTTAGTAGCTAGTTACACCCAACACTGCATTTCATTTGTTTTATTTTCATGTTTTCATAATGGTCTTAGTTTGCAGCAGAGTTTGTAAAATTTTTGAGCTGCACCATAGGCGAGAGAGACATTTGAACGCAAGACTTCGTACGAGGCAAAGTCGAGTTGAAATATCCCACTTCTGACCTCACAGCTTTCCAGTCAAATACTAGAGTTTCTTAATGTTTTGCATAAAATAGCTCCACGCAAATCTCACTGTATGACTACAAGCATTTTGGATGTGACGTCTCCCTGCGCTCGGGCTTGATTGAAATAAGTAAAAACGATTGGAGATGTTTTTCTCTGTTTTTCATGGGGAAATTAAATGTTTATTGATTGAGATGGTGTCCTACTCTCAAATTGTTTGTGTATTTAATTTTTTATATATTAATCTTTATATAGGCCTATATATGTAAATGTAAACTAAAGTAGGCTAAAATTATGATAAAAAAATGCAACAACAAAACGGCAGAAAATAGTCCATATATGTCCATCTTAGAAAGGGTTCAAAAAGGAACCTTGGTAACAGGCCAGGTTCTAATTCGAACCCTTTTGCCACAATAGAGGTTCTAAAAAGAACTTCTAAAAGTACACCAAATAACAAAGGATTACTTATAGAACTTATAAGTTCAACTTTGAACCTTGTTGATCATTAGAAGTTCATATTTGAACTTTAAAGTTCTTTTTCTAACTCTAAAGGTTCAATCTCTTCTAAGAGTGTAGCCTGACAGGAAAGTAGACGGTCTTGTGGTCGAATGCGTTTAAACAGCTACAAAAGACCGCCTACAGACATAATGCGTAAACGAGGGGAAACAACAAAGTCAGAATTTAAACTTTGGCTGAAGACTTAAAAATTTGGTTTAATGACAAAAAACGTACCAAGCAAGCAGAATGTTTTCTCTCCATTTCAGATGTTCAGTGTTCAGCGTGTCTAGCGGCTGTCAGAGCAGGGGGAAAAAATGCTTTCTCTGTAGGGCCTATTGTTTATCTGCCCCGGTCATTTGTAAATTGTGTGCACTTATTTCGTCCATTTGATAGAAAGATCGACCAAAACGGATCTTAATACAAAGTATAAACAGAGTCTGACCCACAGACACATTTAAGCAGGAAAGTTAACGTGCACGTTTTAGCCAGAAGTTTCGTCTTTTAACAAGGCATGGCAGCAGAGTGTGAGTTGCTCCGTCTCACACACAGCCTCGGAGGGAGAGAAATTCTCTGGTACAGAAACAGTATTGATAACGTCGGAGTTTATCTAGCTATACAATGCGGACTACTGTAATAATTTAGCCGCTGGGCTCGTCACCAGGTTTTGGTACATGTGCATACATGTAGCCTAAACTTATTAGAGGCAGATCAATCAGTCGACCTCTAATAAGTGCCATTCTTGTGACCCAGTCTGTGAAAAAGGCTAAGGTCTCAAAATACGCATCGCAGTTTAATTTCAATCATTAATTTTACTATGATGTCAATTTTTGACATGGCATTACTCAGTCAATAATAAAGATATTAAGATTACATTTTCACAGAATGTTCTTTACAGTATGTAGGAAGATGTTTTGTAGAAAACCGTTTATCACACAAATTACTTTAGCTCGGTTTTCACAAACTGGGTCACTTATGAATCACTGTTACACAGTTTTGACTGAAAATTCAAATGTGACGGTTAGTTGTTCTGTATGGGTGTTGCGGAGTTGTGTGTAACATTTGGAATCTAAGCCTGTTATCTACATAATAAGCCCGAGACAATGCAGCACAGAATAATCACAAAGCGGTACAGTATATGTCTGTTGAAATATTAGCCAGTATATCATGTTCTAACCACATACACATTTGTGTATAAAACTTTAACACCAAAATGGATGCTGTCTATATTTAATTCAAAATATGCAGCATAGTTCCTTTAATCTTTAACATGTATTGTAAATGTGCCAGTTATTATGTGGTTGATTATTTCAGCCATTTTCATTACAATATTAAATTGTTATTGATATGTTAAGTTGACAGAATGTGACTAAAACAGTGAAAGTTTCTGGTTGCTCATTTTTGTTTCCAACCATGGGAGCACGTCTGTTTTAGGGGAAAATAGGAATGTTTATATTTAAGTTAAGAATAAACAGTTACATTAATACGTCAGTCTGCTTGTTATGTGGACAACTGAGCAAGCGATGAGGACTGCCACAGAGCCAACACATCTGAACCTTTATTATGCAACTAAACATACATTTACTGTATACCTACCAGCTATCAACAGCCTCTCAAAGTGAACATCAATGTACAACAAACATACTTGTTGGCTCATTTAACTGAAACGTATTCTCTCACCACATCCTTGGCAAAGCAATGGCTGTATTCATTGATTTAATTTAGGCTACACGTAGGCTACTGTAACACACGACCTAATCTACAAACTACTGTGCACAACTAAAAACTAACAATTCATGCATAATGCATAACTTCTTATGACGCCCAAGCGTAAGCATAATTTTAAAATCAGTTTCTGTTCGATCTGAAGAGTGTGCTCTAATATTTTCAGTGGCTCTTTAACATGAAACAGGAAGCTCATGAATATTCATGCATGCTCCGCCTATGGTCAACCAGACCTCAGACACTGAATATTTTAGAAAACAGAAGTCTCAACACAAAAAGAATGAAGCATAAAGGTGTGTGTGATTGGCTGCAGATGTGTGCAAAGGGTTTTGGGAAATGAAGTCCGGTGAGAGTCCTTGTGGTGACTAGGCGACATCTGGTGGTGAATCAATGGAAGAGCAGAGAACAGATCGTGACAGAGTTGGGGCTTAACTGTCAGTTGTACAGCTGCTATGGTGGAAAAACATGACTCACTTCCCCAATGAATCAAAATAGATTGTGTGGGATTGGTATAATTTCTCAAATTAGCCACTTTGTTTTGCCATTGCTACATTTATGGAGATGTTATTTTTACTGCAAAGGTTACATTTTGACCCAATTTTGTTACAACATGACAACCCACACAAAATGTTGGCGTTTAGTGAACATCACACATTTATACAATTTTGTTTTTTTTCTCTGCAGGTGCAACTACCTCCCTCTGTTTTTGTGGACACGACAGAAACGAATAATGTTGAGAGGTAAACACAAGATTTTTTCATAGAAGGTATAGTTCAGTACTTCCCGAACTGCGGGCTCTAACAGCATTGCAGGGGGACTGTTGCTTAGGCTACACATTTTTATTTCTTTTCATTTTCATTAAGTATCATTATAAATTTTACTGTAGAAAGATTCTTGAAGTGACTATGTAGCTTCTGTTATACATTTTGAACTTTGTGTACGTGTGCATGTGTGTGCGTGCGTGTATGCGTGTGTGTAGTTTTACAAATATTTTTATTTGGCTTTTATTTTAAGATTACTTAGTTTTAGCAATTTTGATATATGCTTTTGTCATTGTATAATTATTTTTTTATGTTGAGATGTTAAGATGAATTAATTTCTATTTTAGTTTGATTTCAGTTTTTGTTTGTTAATATAATTTTAATTTATTTCAGTTTATTTTTGAGGCAACATTTAAATTTTTCCTTTAGTCAAGTTTCTCCGATAATTTTTAGATCAATATTTAATTTAATTTCAATGAACAAACTTTTTCAAAAGTTATATATATATATATATATATATATATATATACATATTACTACCAACAAAGAAAGAATATGGGGTTGAAGCTTTTAGTGCATTTTTGTGGGGCCTTAACCCTCTAAATTTGTTTTGTTGGTATACATTTCTAGTTACATTTCTAGTATTGTTTTCGCAACCATCACAGGAACATGCAAATTTTTTGCACCACTGCCCTCTACTGAAAAGAAGTTGTAAATGCACAACAGCAATATATCAGACAAATTAGTAATCATGTGGTGACTCTCTGATCACAGATTATTTAAAGAGACATACAGCTCTCTACAGAACGGTCTTTACTGCATCCGAAAATCAGGAACAGGGAAGACATCACAGGTACAGAAACCCGCCTTGTCATTATCAGGATGTACAGTTGTGGTCATACACCTTGCATAATCTGGAAATGCTTAACGTATAAGAAAAATAAACGGAACGTTGAAAATTAAGATTTGTTTTTAATTTATAGCTGACCTGAACAAATTAAATCATAATAATTTGTCTTATTGCCATAATAAAAAATAATAATACTTACAAGTAGGGTCAGTTGTGGCCTAGTGGTTAGAGAGCCCCATTTGCTCTGCAGTGATAACTGCCTGCTGCACCCTACTTGTCGCTTTGGATAAAAGCGTCTGCCAAATGAATAAATGTAAATGTAATACTAATTCATTTGGTACGTTTATTATAACCAAGTTCAAAGTTTACACACACCTGATTCTTAATACTGTACTATGTTACCTGGAAAATCTGTGACAGTTTTCATGTTTTGTAATAGCTGTTGAAGAGTTTCTTGTTCAAAGGGGAATTCCATCAAAAAATGAAAATTCAGTTATAAATTACTCACCCTCAAGTGTTTCGTCAATCCTAGGACCTCCGTTTAGCTTCAGAACACAAAATAAGATAAGAGGTCCGGGAGCTGTTCTGATTCATCCATAGACTGCAATGCAACCAAACTTTAAAGCGCTGAAAGTAAAGACGTTGTTGAAATAGTCCATGTCACTCCAGTGGTTCCGCTTTAATTATATAAAGTGACGAGGACAAGTTTTGTGCGTAAAAAAAAAGTACAGACAATTCAACAATTTCCTGACTCCGTGTTAGTTTTCAGTGTTTTGTCATGGGGTCTGATCACACTGATGTGGGTATGGTATTGTGAGTCCCGGGCATAACGCCACCAACTGGCAACAGGAAGTGTCACTTACAGACTTTAAAATAGTCAATGGGCTATATGCATGTGTGACTTCCGCGTTTCACAGGAAGAACCCTAGGCAGTTTCCGGTTGGGGAGCCTTAAAGAACAGGTTTCATGAATCTCATAAAATTACCGACATTTCAGTGTGTAACGTAGCTGTCCTTCAATTTTGACGATCTGCAAAGTTGTTATTCCAAAAAGTCCATGATAAATTAAGATATTGGCTTCCAAAGTAAGGAGTCGACTCCGAACCGCCCAAACAAATCGTTAGGCTTTCGAATCTTTTGAGTGTAACATCGATACGTCACAGTGTAATGCATCAGCTGCTCTAACCTGCACACTCTAACACTCTAACCTGCCCACTAGCACTTCAGGTAGTATTGCGTATACAACATGTCGAGGAGACGCTGTGTTTTGTGCTGTGAACGCAAATGTACTTTGTTTTCGCTGCCAAAGGACGATGATGTGGAGGATCAGTGGTTACATTTTTTTCCATGATACCACTGCAGTACAATTCCAACCTTGTGTAATGTGCTCATCATTTTACCGAAGACTGTTAGTTTAATGTAAATAAATTTGTTGCTCCCGAGAATAAAGAAGATCCAAGTGTGGTCATAGGATACAGCATAAAAACAAATACATAAACGCATGTTATATGTATGCCTATAGAGGGTATGCATTGATGTCACTTTCCCACATGAACATGCCGGGACATGCCCCCCTTCAGCACCAGGACACATTCCTCTGAGTGGTAAAACATGCAGCAAAATGGCTGTGGAGAATAGGAGAAACAAAGAAACCGGGACTAAGAAATGCAATTATTTGCTAAAATTACAAGCAGCTGAACTCGACGGAGATCCTTACGATTTCCCTATGACTTACAAAGGAATCAAGTGTTCCTGGACACTGAAATGTCGCACAGAATTGCGTTTCCTGATATTGTAAGCAGTCATTTTGCTGAATGTTTTGCCCCTCATAGGGCGCGATCACGTGGTGTTCACGTGATAAAGTGACGACACGTCCATACCCTCTATAGCCAAAGCACAATCTGTGCTGCGCTGCGCAGCTTAACCACCCAAACAAAAACCATGGGAAAACCAGTCACGCGATTAAACACAACTGCATGCTGCATGGCGACAGCACAGAAATCAACACATAACGTAACACATTCTGCCTGTAGACCTAGCCACAATCTCAAATCAAGAAATAACTGTCTTACATTACTGCTGGCCTGCATGCAAAACTCCAAAAGTGGCCTTTCTTTCTGGGTTGACCCTGCTGAAGTCCTGCGTGAGGATATAAATGTTTAGTAAAAAATTAGTCACCGCTGGTGACACTTGACCATCACTAACGCCATGACGTTATGAGACACTTGTGTTGTCATTGTAACAGTAACGTTATTAAAACAAAAACAGTCACGTTATTAATGTTTTCAATGGATATTAGTAAATAGACACATTAATAAAATGTATTATATTTATTTTTGATAAAACATTTTCATTTTACACAGAGTAATGTTACAAATAGCCCGCCCAAGGCAGAATTGCTTTTTACTCTAACCGAAAACAGCTGTATTTTCTTTGGATTACGTAGAAAAAGTAGTTAGATGCTGTTGATACTTAAAAATAGTGGGAGATAACGTTACTATTTGCAACTCAATATTGTTGTGCCTTAAATATTATGCAATAATAACAATGTGTAAATCATTATATTTATAAAAAATATTAAAATGATGGCCACTTATTGAGATATTAAAGCCCTACACCCCTAGCCTTCCCTAAACTTTATGAATAAAAATGAATTTTTAGTCTTAAATCAATTTTATTGAAAACAAATGCGAGAGTTGGATTAGAATCCTCTCCTGTGTCACACTATACAGAATGTACACCTTACGCCACTGGAGTCATTGTTTAAAATGAAGTCGTTCTTACACTTTCTCTATTCCAATCACATATTGGTGGGTGGACCTAGTGCAAATAGTCTCTGCCTTTATTTATTTATCTTTCACACCGTTTCATTTTTTCTTTTGCTCGACGCCATACTTCCATATACCAGTGCTGTGTGCCGCAATGTACAGCATCTGCTTCTCAAATTTTGGTGAGTTCAACGCGGGATTTGCCAGCCGCTTGACCCTTAAAGATAAGTCAATACCAACTTTATTTGGACTAACAAGCGTCTCAAAACCACAACCTGTAAGTATCATAAATACGTTATGTGTACATGTTAAATTGAGTGCTTACAATATAAAGTAATTGTGCTAATCCGTGTTGTATATTTAGTACAGCTGTAGGTTTCCAGGTAAACAACGTATAACAGTGTTACAGTTTTAATAAGCCAACTCTTACCTAATAATGTGGCGGTTATTGTAGACTGTTGTCGTTCTACATGTCGTAGTATTGTACAAACTGTATCCCTTTATCGTTTAGTCATGGTAGCACTTTGCTAACATCTCTCACATTATGGTTTTGTCAAGTGTGCAAAGTTTAGCTGTGGTCACGATCCCCTTCAAACAAAACGGTTTGCTTGTCATTATTTTCAAAACGGACTGCAGCACAATATTATTTTATTATGTAAAGGTGTGTGCATTATCTTTGGAACTTGCTCTGTATAATCAAAGTAATGATCAACTTTTGGATAGAGCCGTTGTTGTTCTCCCACAGCTATGACGAAAAAAGATCAACAGAAAACAATAGTCTGAATGGTTTATGAAGATAAATGGAGTACTTGTGACATGGTAATACTGATGCTATTTTTACACACAGCGTCTTTGTTTACATAAACCTTCCTGAGATAAGAACTGTGGTAATGGGCGTTTCGTTTCTGACAAGCAGTGTATGAAGAAAGACCAATCACAACTGATTGGACCAGTTGGCCAATCGGAGCACACTGGACTCGTGGTAGGGAGGAGCTTAGAGAAGCAGAACATTTGAACAGCTTCGGAGGAATCGTTTAGAGATCTTTGAGAAATGGATAGATACTAAATGCTTATTTTAAGAAAATAGCACCGTTTTTTCACCTTTGATATATTTGAACATGTTGTTGGGGACTCTAATACAACATTAGGACACTTACAAAAACCTTTAAACCTGCTCTTTAAAGCAGAGAGAAATCGAAAAATGAGAAAATAGTTCAATTTAGCAGATGCTGTACATTGAGGCTGTAGGACCTCGCGAAGGTGATGGGTGTAGCCTAACCCGCAGCTCTGCAGATGTCTGCCAGAGAGGCGCCTCGAGCCAGTGCCCACGAGGAGGCTGTACTCCGTGTGGAGAGAGCTCTCACCCAGTGGGCGCAGGCGATCTTAGGACAGGTACACCGTAGTGACGGCGTCCATGATCCAGTGCGCCAATCTCTGTTTGAGACAGCCCTCCCTGCTGATCTCCAAAACAGACAAAGAGCTGCTCAGAGCTCCTGTGGCTCTGCGTGCGATCCAAGCAGAGGCGCAATGTGCGTACTGGACACAACACGGTTGGGGTTGGGTATTCCTCCTAGGTGGGGAGCACCTGTAAGTTCACCACCTGGTGTAGAAGGAGTGGTGGGAACTTTGGGCACATAGCCAGGTCTAGGCAATCTGTGGACACGGAGAATGCTTTTAGGTCCGCTACCCTCTTGAGCGCCACTCCGGAGAGACGTCTTCATCATGAGGTGAGAAAGAGCGGCATCTCCGAGGGGCTCCAGGATCGCATCAAGGTCGCAAGAGGGTATGGAGCGCAGGTGAGGCAGTGCCTTCCCGCACCCCTTAGGAACCAATTGATCAGGTTGTGCTGTCCTAGAGACTTACCAGAAACTGGGTCGTGATGAGCGGCAATAGCAGCTACATACATGTTCAGTGTGGAAGGGGAGAGATTACGCTCAAGTCTCTGGAAGGACAGCACGTTCCCAATCGAGCAACTCTGCGGGTCTTCTCTTCGAGAAGAGCACCAGGATGAGAAGAGGCACCACTTACAGACGTATAGCCGCCTAGTGGCCAGGGCCTTAGCCTGAGTGATGGTCTTAACCGCTGCAGGGGGTAGGCCACTCAGGATCTCCTCATCTCGTCCAGGTGAGGTTCCAGAGGTCTGGCCTGGGATGCCATAACGTGCCCTTCCCCTGGGAAAGCAGGTCCTTCGTCAGGGGAATCAGCCGGGGGGAGCTGTTGTCAAGAGCATTAGCTCCGAGAACCAAGTCCGGTTGGGCCAGTGTGGCGCAACTAGTACACTTGAGGCTCCTCTTCCTTGAGTCTGTGCAATGAGGCTCACTGGGGGAAGGCGTACTTCCGCTTGTCCCACGGCCAGCTGTGCGTTAGAGCATCCATGCCGAGGGGGGCCTCGGACGGGAGTACCCTAGCGGGCAATGGGTGGTGTCCAGGGAGGCGAACAGGTCTACCTGAGCCCGCCCGAACTGTACCCAATGAGCTGGACTGCGCGGGGGTGGAGTCGCCACTCTCCGCGAGGCGTCAACTGATGAGAGAGCGCATCGGCTGTCTGGTTCAGGTCGCCTGGGATATGTGTGGCTCGCAGGGATCTGCTCACCTGCGGACTCCACAGGAGGAGGCGTCTGTCGAGTCGTGTTAGCTGCCGTGAGCGAACGCCACCCTGGCGGTTGATATACGCTATGGCAGTTGTGCTGTCCGACCGGACCAGCACGTGCTTGTCCTGCACGAGAGGTTGTAGCCCCTTCAGTGCAAGTAGCACATCAAACAACTCTAGGCAGTTGATATGCCTGCGCAGGCGGGGGCCCGTCCATCGCCCCGACACTGCGTGCCCGTTGCACACGGCACCCCAACCCTGCAGGGAGGCGTCTGTCGTCACCACGACGTGCCTCATGACCTGCCCGAGAGGGACCCCCATCCGTAGAAAGGTCATTGAAGACCAGGGGTTAGGGTGCGTCGGCAGAGAGGCGTAATCACCATCCGCCTGCTGCCGGTGTGCCAAGCTCTCCAGGGAACTCGACTCTGTAGCCAGTGTTGGAGCGGTCTCATGTGCATCAACCCGAGGGGTATCACCACCGCCGAGGATACCATGTGCCCAGGAGCCTCTGAATTTCAGGGGGACCGCTGACTGCTTGAAATATTCCAGGCAGTTCAACACTGGCTGAGCACTTTCTGTTGTCAGTCGCGCTGTAATGGAGACAGAGTTGAGTTCCATACCAAAAAAGAGGATGCTCTGCACAGGGGAGAGCTTGCTCTTTTCTCGGTTGACCTGTGGTCCCAATCGATCTAGGTGCCGAAGCACTAGGTCCCTGTGTGTACATAACAGATCTCGCGAGTGTGTCAAAGGAGCCAGTCGTCGAGATAGTTTAGTACCCGCACACCTCTCTCCCTGAGGGGAGTGAGGGCGGCTTCCACGATCTTCATGAAGACTCGTGGGGACAGGGACAGACCAAAAGGGAGGACTCTGTACTAATATGCCTGACCCTCGAAAGCGAACCGTAGGAACGGGCGATGACGAGGGAGAATCCAGACATGAGAGTAAGCGTCCTTCAGGTTGATTGCCATGAATCCATCTTGAAATCTGATAGATGCCAGGATGCGCTTCTGCGTGAGCATCCTGAACGGCAGCTTGAGTAGGTGCCTGTTCAGTGTACGCAGATCCAGCGACCCCCGCTTTTTGGGGGACGATGAAGTACGGGCTGTAAAACCCATTGAACATCTCGGCTAGAGGGACGAGCACAATCGCTTCCTCTCCAGAGGGGTGGCGACCTCGGCCCGAAGCACGGGAGCATCCCTGCCTCTGACTGAGGTTGAGAGGATGCCCCAAAACTTGGGCGGGCTTCTGGGGAGATGGATCGCGTAGCCGAGATCCCGTAGATCACGTAGTCACGTGACGGTTTGGGAAGCTCTTGTCAGGCTCCCAGGGACCGAGACAGGGAGGCTAGGGGTACGTTCTGCTTCATCGACCTCCCGGGGGTGGTTTGATGGCTGGCAGTGCGGATCCCTTGCCGTGGGGGGGGCCCCAGAGAGGATATCGGCTCTGCAGTTTTACCTGCAGAGCCGATGATGTAGCACAATGCACCATCGAATGAGAGTGCTTAGGCTGATGATTATCCTCGACATTGGGTCTCGCCATGACGCAACGTCGAGTTGCCGAACACCGTCGTGTAGAGGGTGAGAGCGGCTGTGATAAATGCCCAGAGAGGGAGAAAACTCTTACAAGTGGGCTGTTGGGACGGGGCAGGTATCGTCCCGGATCGACCAACCAGCGATGGAATGGCTGGGGTCGGGCCCGAAGGTATTCTCGATCTCCCTGGGGTCTTCCCATGAGGGCCACTTTGGCTTCCGCCGCGGCTTCTGATGGGGTGGTGGTCTCCTCTTCGATGTCTCGAAGAGGACCAGGGCTGCTGGGAAGCAGACGGTGCACGGGATCTCGGCGGCCAGAGGGCGGTCGAGTCACGGCTGGGGAGGATATACTTGATATCCTCTGTCTGCTCCTTTACTGTCGAGAACTACTGCTAGACCGTATCACCAAACAGCCCCCCCTTGCGAGATGGATGGGTCGAGAAAGCGGACTTTCTCAGCATTACTCATCTGTGCAAGGTTCAGTCAGAGGTGTCTCTCCTGGACCACAAGTGTGGACATCACCCGACCCAGGGCCCGCGCGGTCACCTTGGTCGCCCGTAGAGCGAGGTCGGTGACGGCGCAGAGTTCCTGCATAAGCGCTGTGTCGGTCTTACCCTTGTGGAGCTCTCTCAGCGCATTGGCCTGATAAACCTGCAGGATGGCCATAGCGTGGAGAGAGGGGGCCGCTTGGCCCGCAGCAGAGTAAGCTCTCGACACCTCAGATGCCGAAAAGCCTACGTGCTTTGGACGGGAGTCTAGGTCGAGCCCCTGGGGACATCGACGTATCCTCTAGCTGCCCCACCATCGAGGGAAGGAAAGGGCGATGGAACTAGTTGACGTGTACGCGCTGAAGGGGGGCGTTCCAGGTCGTACTAAGATCCTCATGCACTACCGCGCCGTAGTCCTGCCGTCACGGAACGGAAAGCAGACGAGGTGGTGGCTGAGTCCCGTGGGAACACAACCACCTGTGACGCAATGTCTGAATCGTCAACCGCCTGCAGTGCGGGCAGGACTTATCCACAACATCTGCCCCAGCGTACTGGAAGCAGACATCGTGTCCGTCCCCCTCCTCGATGAGTGTGTTGCACCCACAAGAACAGCGGGACATGCCACGCTGGAGAAATTTGCTCTTTTAGAGAAAAACGCCCAGGGGAAGTTGCCGCAGGAAGGGACAGTCCACTGCACCACGTCGTAGAACCGGCAGTCTTGTAGATGCTATTTGTAGCGAAGTCTGTTGATCATGAGCGAAGGCTCCGAAGAACAAAAGGTGAATGAATGAGGCACGCCGTCTCCCTTTTATACCCGGATATCCACGGGCGGAGTCCGGCATGCAAATTTCATTTGCCAATTTCATTGGCCTTTTCTAAGAAGTCGGAAGCGATTGGTTCTCAGGGACGAACCCCATCTGTCGGCTCGACACAACGTCGAGAGACCGACAGAAAGGGAACAACAAATTGCAAAACTAAAAACAAATCTGAAAAAAAATCCCAAATCAATCAATTATTAATCCATAAAAAAATCCCAAATCTAAATTACAAGTCTGAAAACAAAATAATAAACCATAAACCACAAAAACAATTCAGAAAACAAAATAAGAAGTGCATTGTTTTTTGAGCATTGATGTTGTGGTGCTCGGGCTCGTATACTCTTACATTTAACATTTTCTAGATTCTACAAGGTGTACAGTATGTAAGCTTTTGACCACAACTGTATGTATAGGCAAACAAGTGGTACATATTACTGATCTTTAACTTCAACAACAGTCACTTCCTTTGTACATTTGTATGTCCCAGTACTCTTGCTACACACCCACAAAAAAAGTGTACTAAAGTCGGAGAATTTGGATACAGCAAAGGTCTTTGGGATTGGAGCTAAACTGAGGCCCTTCACAAGCAGGACTGTACATGTTTAATTTTAAATGTTCGTGTTCAAACATTTAACGCTTCCGTAGAGAATGTCCCGCCTTATCATACCTTGAGCTTTAGCTCTTAGCAATAAACAGTATACACAGAACAGCTTTCACAGCAGAAGTCATGGATGTAATCGGTGACCATTGGTTATATTTTAAAATGTGTGTGGCTGAACCTTAGCGCTAACAGCAGTGAACAGAGACTGTGATAAAAGTGAAAGCATGCAGCTCAGTCAAATGATCGTCATTATAGCAAAACACTACTGCAGCGGCTTCGTCTTCTCTAAAGCAGCTCAACATGACCTCGCTCCTTTTTTTGCGTTTTCCCTGGGGATGAGGTTAAAATAGAGCTGTAATTACTTTCAGCCATTTGCTGTAGTCCTTACAAATTTATTTCAAGAGATTATCTCCCTTTGCAGTGAACTTTAAGCGTTGTAACTTTGTAGACATTTCTTTGTACTCAGACAGTAACATTATACACTAACTTTGTTTGAAAAAACAGATTCACAAAGTATGACCCCTTTAAAGAAGGTTGTTCCATAACCCCCAAATATGATCGTGTAACATCCTTTTATAATTTTTTAAAGGTGAAAGTACAGTATAGTCCACAACATAATTTTTGTCATCAGAAGGGTCCGCAGACATCTGAACGCGTACAACTTGGGCATGCGCGAGAAAATGCTGAGGCGGCCGATTCCACTAGGTGATATTGCGCATGTGTCGGACCTGTCCAGTCCGCGCGTATCCGTGGTGGGGTATGCTTGGAAGCTATGCGGATGCGTGTGCGCTTGATGGAGACGGATGCGGAAAGTCAACTATACCCGGCCCTTAAGAAGGCAAAGAGAATCATAAAATGTATAATAGGGTATTGTGCAACATGTTTACATGTTTCATTTTTGATACAGGTGCTGGTTGTTTGGGACATGAGCATAAACAAAGCCAGAAACTACAGGCTCTTTGAGGAGGCCAGTATAGCATCGACACACACTAAATCTTTACACTGTTTGTGTTGCTATAATTTATCACACTTTTACATTTGTAGGACCAGAGGGTGTACCTGGAAACAGATGTAACATTTCCAACATTAGCTGCTCTGGTTGAGCACTACTACATTTATGCACTCCCAAGCAGCAACAACTCTTTGCCCAACAATTCTTTGTGCTTACAAATACCTTATGGATACAAACCACCGAGGTGACATCATCCTTTTACCTGAGCTGAAACACCAACATGCATTGTGCACTCCATGCTTCAGGGTGTGGTTGTGGTTTGCTCTGACTGTACTGCCTGGACTGCTCTCTGCTTGAAGTGGGGAAAAAAGTTCTGGTACTCTCTTGTGCACGTTGACATATGCAGATTGTCACCACTACAATGAAAAACAGTATTTGTAGATATTGCTGGTATGTTTATTCACTAAAGGAACCATTTGCCAAACAACTGTTTATGTTAAATACAAATTTGACCACAAAATTTCATAACCTGTGATAATAGTTCTGCAGTTTGTTGAATTATTCTGTTAATTCAATCCAACATATACACACAGTCATATCTTATGCCTTAGATGCTATAAACGTATCTGTTTATGGATAAGTTTATAAAAAATATGTTTTTAGGCATCTTAAGAGGAACACACGTTAAGTCTTACATTATGACAAACAACCCAAGTTTTCATTTGAAACAGCTGAATTCACAAAAGTTAAGTCGTTTGTATCTTTGAAATCTTATCATGTATCATTTTTATTGTAAAACCGTTAACTTTGTTATGTTTGCCTTCTCACATCTCACTACACAGTTGTCATTAAAACTGAATCTGTTTCTGTTAGCGCCCGCCTGCCAACAGTAAAGTTCTGTCTTCTGAGGTCGAGGTTGATCGATCTGAGAATTCAGAGGTCCCATGCCCGACTTCGAGTGCCTTTCCAGACATTTATTTCTGGTTTTGAGGTGGAAATATCCGAAATCCCGAATGCAGCATAAGTGTTCCCTCTCTGTAGCAGGATGTCATTACTATAATCACCCATACAATGATGCTTTGACACGGAGTGGTAAAGTACCGGCAACATGTGAGAAGTGCTGATACGCAAGACAAAGCAAAGGTACGCTAAAGATAGAGAGTCTATAATCTGGCAGGGGTGCATTTCCTGGCACGACCTGGGGGGTACCAGCCCACTTCAAGCACCGGTTATAAGTATTAATCACATCCGAATGGGTATCTAATGAAAAACTGAAAAAATAACAGTCACTGGTTAAGTATTGATAGATTGAAAATATTAGTGGAACGAGATGTCTAGTATTCTGAATGTTGTCTGAAACAATGTTCGTATAATGGGAGGAAGGAGGCGGGAACCGGCGAACATTAAACAAGCTTTTAATAACATAAACAACTAATAAACCAAATTAAAGGGCCGGCAGCCACCTCACGGTCGACTGCTGGCCACACAAACATAATAAAACAACATAAAATCCAGGCCTGGTCCTCTCTCGTCGTGCCTTCCTGTCGCTCCTCCTCTTATGCTTCTGGAGCTCCTCCGTGAGATATGCGAGACCAGTGCAACGCACAGCTGACACTCATTATCACTCGCGCCACTGGCCTCTCTTCTTTCTCTCACGGCCTTCGTCCCACCTCCCTCGTCACATTGTCTTAATATTATTAAGTCATAAATATGGAGATCAGATTGAGGTCTTCAAGCACTTTGTAAATCTTATAGATAAATCTTATTCAGGAAGCTTTATATTGTAGTTTGAATTTTAATGAACTCTGTACACACACTGTATGTGTACATGAGTGCATCTCATGAAACCTGACAAGAGCATAGTTAATAACAGATAATTGTATATTTCTTACGTCGGACTATGTTTTGAATCTGCCACCATGATTGTTTGTGATGTTATATTTTCTTGTATTTTTCTGTTTGAGTTGTATTCATTTTTTGATTTGTAAAGCGCTTTGAGCTCTGGAAAAGCACTAGGCCTATATAAATTTACCTCAGTTACGATGGCAACTTATTTTAGGAAATTAACCTGGTCCGGGCCAGGCTAACTGCCAGGGTAAGTCTTGAACAGAGCTCCGTTAACACTGATCTGCCGGTGATGTAATGATATTACCACTGGTTCTCCGTCATGATGCAATCTTATATCACTTTATTAATCACTATAAATAAAAAATCCATGTAATAAATTCTAGGGCAAAATAATAAATGACTATACGGTGTGTGACATACATCTGTATTCAATTGTATGATATTTGGTGTCAAATGTATACTGTATATTAATGTCAATAAAGTTTTGATTTAAATTTTCCTAATAAAATGATGATGGTAACAGCAATTTCAAACAATTATATTGACCAAAAGTAGTAATTCCAGTGACCTGGAATTATGGTTGTAGAGAAGGACTAGGGCAATAAGTCGATTTCCGATGACAAATAAACAGGCAGGGTTATGAGAAACAGATATGCAAACAATTTTGTTCAGCATTACATGTTAAATCTCATGGTAATGTGTCATTTTTGTAGCTTTTATTTTTCTCTATTCCTTAAATTCAATAAACTATTCACAGCACACAGTCACATATTTTTCTATTTTTAAATAAGTGGTTGAAGCCGCCTACTGAGAGAGGAATCATACTATTAAATACCGTTGAAACAACAGGTCATGTGTCACTGCTTCAATATGGTAGTTACTTGCATCTTTTTCCAGAATTTGGATTTCCAGCTCTAACTTTTCTTCGTTTTTAAATTGCATGTCTTCCTCCACAGCATGTCTTTGTGTTAGGAGGTAGAATTTACACAGTCTTTGGGTGCGTTTACACTTGGCATTAACATGCGACCTGTATCTGGATGTTGTCCACATACACATTGAAAAGACAAGTGTAAACGCGCTTCTGATCGGAATGTCATCCGATCAGCGTGTCCTGATCCAGAGGTAGTCGAGGACGCATTGTGATCGGATCTCAGTGTAATGTAAACGCAATCCAGACAGTTTATCTACATTTACCGGTACAATTTCACAAAAAACCCCGCACGCTATCATTATTCTCTCGTCTGTCCGAAACCTGCAGCGGAAAGTTTACTCTTGCTCATGAACGTTGCACAGTCGTTCGTTTTCCCACGAAATTATCATGGATACTTTAACCTACAGAGGATTTATGTCAAATCACACGAGATGTTTTACTTGACCACTTCAGCTGTATCATCGCTGTATTTGTGACTGCCATGAATGGCGTTGACTCGCACACAAAGCGCCAGTTTAAAACGCATCATTTGTTTATTTTCATGTCACAGACACGAATGGCAACACTATACCAGCTTGTTTCTAACATACGTTTGTGTATTTACTGTAGCCTATACGGCGTAATCAACTCCGGTTCCCCGAGGGCTGCTGCCGCTTGTACAGCTCTCACTAAATCCTTGGTGTTTCGAGTCTGACGGCATCACCCAAACGTGTTTTTTCATCAATTTTAACAATCATAGGTAGTTTAGATGGTTAGAGTAAGGTTAGGGTTAGGGTGTGGGTTAGGGTAAAGGTTTCGTAAGACTTGAAACACCAAAGATTTAGTCAAAACCAACAAGCCACGCCCACGGATCTGACTCGAAGTACCGTCCCCGAAAACAGATTAAGCGGCAGACGGGCAGCTTGAAACGGAGCTCTGAATACACCGTACATCATTTACACACAGAAACAAGATTGTATAGTGTTGCTAATAGCTGATGTCAGTAAGCACGCTATTTAGGGCGCAGACCAAAGAAACGACGCGCTGTCACTTTCAGCCGAACCAACCCAAATACACGAGAACGATGTAAGTGCTCGCTAAATAAACAAATGATGTGTTTAAAAACACCGTTAGAGTCTGTGTGTGTGTGCGCTCTAGTGAAACCCGCCACAGCTCAAGTACAAAAGCTGTTGTTTGTCATTTTACAAACGTCCTCTGCTTATACTTTCACATATAAGATCATTAATCGCTTTAACCATGGTTTAGTTCCCACCGCTGCCTCGAGTTCAACATGGCTGCGTATCAAATGTGTAACATGCTCATCCTCCCCGTTATACGTGTTGTGTGAAATCTCCCCGCACCGGGGCTATTTTTAAATGCCAGGCTTATTAAAATAATGGGCGGGAAACTATAGAGATCCGATCACATTATCCAGATGTGGAAGCCACTTGTTGACAAGTGTAAACGCGCTGTGTCCTGATTGTCTGAAGATCCGATCTGCTTGTTCGGATCACCGAGATCGCATGTTAATGCCAAGTGTAAACGCACCCTTTGTCTTCTTTGCATTCTGTAGGAATAGAAAGAATTATTTGATGGGATGCTCTTGGCATTTTGTTGTAATAACCTAATACTCACTTTGTCACGTGTAGTCCCAGTCTAAGAGGGTCTAGTCCAGCAGCTCAATTCAATTCAATTTTATTTATATAGCGCTTTTCACAATTTTCATTGTTGCAAAGCAGCTTTACATACATCATAATAAAATGTTTATGAAAATAATACTAGGGGCAAAATTAAAGAGAATATGTAGTATTAAGATACATGGTATTATTGCAAGTTTTTCTCTATGCAATGTACACTGATGTCAGTGGATTGTCAGAAACTATAAATTATTCAATCGATGTATATTTAATTTAGGTATATTATCATTTTAATTATTCTTATCAGGACTGGGAGCCTTAAATTACAATATACCAGAACAATTTGCAATAATACCAAAACGTGCAGAAAGAATATATTTGTGTAGCAGTATGGGGTGGGGCTTCCCTTTTATTTGTTGATCCTGTGCCGAAATGGGTAATTAGGGTAATAAAGGCTTGCGTATTTAAGTGCGTGAGCAGGAAGCATTTGGATGTAGGTGTTGTCATGCCCGCCCCTCTTCCGGTCTTCAGGGACTAGCTTAGCCATTCTTGGCAAGTTTCTTGGGAGTTGCGTCGAGTGCCAGATGAACGCTTGTAGGTAGGAGTGCTATCGCATTATGTGGTTGTTAGATTTTGTTTCGTAGACTCAAGGTCGTCTATTGTGTTTTTTTAGTGGAACAGTTATGAAGGCATCTTAACACCTAGATGTTTGTTCGCCTGTGGATTTGAGTATGTATGATTTAGTTATTTTTTTGTTGTTGACTAAGTTGAGTTTCTTATTCATTGGTATGTTTTGTTTGCAGTCTCCCGCAGCTCACGTGCTGAACCGTGGGTCGTGCTGCTGTTTGTTTTTCCCATTTTGGTTTATTATATTTTGTTGTAATTATATCATGATTTCATTTTCGTAATTTTTTGCTCTGAGTTTCCTTGTGTAATCCGTTGGCTCCGGGCCGTCAGGCTGAGTTGGTAGCGTTGGTGTTCTGATCCCCGTGACATTTACAGTGTTTCTGTTTGGGTTTACGGCTAGACTGAGGTAGGACGTTGAGTACGCTATCCACTAACGTTAACGTTGGTACTTATTGAATGGTTTTCCTTTGTCCTTTTTGGTGCGTTTGATATTTGAATGAATGGTTAAGATCTGTATTGGACCTACTAATTACTTTTGTTTGTTTTCAGTTTTGAATCAAGGCTGAGTGTGCTGAAGGGGAGGCTAGTCACGTGGGTGGAGCACACAGTTGTGAGTTTGGAGCACCAGGTTGTGAGCACCTCGTACTAATGTTTGCTGTGCACGTGTGTGTGTGGTTGAACACAATTCTTTTCAGCTAGTTTGCCACCCCTGAGGTAAGCTTTAGCTTTGCTAGTTTCTGGTAATTAACTTATCTTTTGTGTATGGTCCAATTTATCCTTCCACATTTGATGGTCATTTGAATGATCCTTATGCATGTTTTGAAGATGTCCATTTTTTTTAATCTTGTGAGTTTTTTTAAATGATTGTAATAAACTTTGCGCGCCTTTGCTTCTGACAATTTAGGGTTACATTCTATTTTCTTTTTTTAAATAAAAGTGCCCCTTGTTGAATGCAATTACATGTCTCTGTCTGCTCCTTGCACCACCGAACCTGTGTTCCATTGTTCATTGAATTCCTTGGGTGCAATTCCCAGGGTGGCGTAGTCGTTACCTAAACCTAGCCAGAGAATAATACCATCCGGTTACAATCTGGCGTAGTCGGCAGGGTGTGTGCATTGTAACAGCGGAGATGTGGATTTTGCTTTTAGTGGATTAACATTGGTGTACATTGTTTTGTATATGTTATCGGGGGTTTTTTTTGTGGGGAAAACAACAGCAGCCGACTCTGATTCTAGGGTGAAGCCCACGCCCTGGATCAATTGAGGTCCCTCCGGAACATCTTGTGCTTTCCGTGTGGTTTTCTTTTTTTTTCTTTTTCTTTTTTTCTTTTTATTCTGATTCATAGTTACAGTCATGGAGGATGAATTGTTACAACTTCGAGACCTTGTGTTACAACTGAGAACTGAGAATGAGCGCCTGCGCCAGGAGCGGGTTGTGACTGTGTCAACAGACTCTGTTCCGGCCCTCTGGGACAACCCCGCAGTAATGCCATCTACCAGTGTGACTACTGAAGGTACTATAACTACTAATGAGAGACTCGTGTTTATCCCACGGGATAGAAAGTGCCCTATGTTTCGAGGTAGCTCTGGTATGAATGTTGATGAGTGGGTCGAAGAAGTACGTGCATGTATGCGAGCCCGTCATTTGGCTCCCACAGAGCAAGCTTTCTTTTTATTTGATCATTTGGAGGGAGAGGCTAGGAGTGAAATCAAATATCGTTCAGATGTAGAGCGGGGAGATCCAGAAATTATTATTAAGATCTTACAAGATCTTTATGGTTGTTGTCAATCATATGTTGCACTGCAAGAGGCTTTCTTTTCCAGGAAACAACAAGAAGGGGAGGGTCTTCATGAGTTTTCTTTGGCTCTGATGGGTCTTATGGACCGCGTGAAATGTGTGGCACCAGCTGGCACGCTGAATTTTGAGTTATTATTACGTGACCAATTTATTGAGCATGTTTGTGACACCTCTCTTTGCCGAGAGCTAAAGCAACTGGTGCGTCGTCAACCTACAGTTACGCTCTTGGATGTTCGAGGGGAGGCCATAAGGTGGGAACTAGAAGTCGTAGTCATTCAGTCCCTTCAACCTATGGCCTTCAGTATGGGGTTCAAGGGGGAGCTTCTCCCATGCTACGTAATGGTTCCTTTGGGTCGGAGTTAGGGGATCTTAAAAAGATGTTGAAGCATCAACAAGATCAGCTTAATCAGTTGACGCAAAGCCTCACTTCAGAATAATCAAGGGCGTACTAGACAACCGCATGCTGGCCCTGTAATCTGCAGGAGGTGCCAGCGTCCTGGGCACTTTGCAAGGGAGTGTAAGGGTGACGGGCTTGCCTTTCAGCCCCGGACTAACGTTGTTGTGCCACCCATATCGTCCCCATCTGTTGCTAGGCCTTTAACTTCACGACAAGGGTCGGAAAACTGATGCCCACCGAACTGTTGAGCCACAATTCTGGTGGGGCTTTTACTGGCTCTAGCATCATTTGTAATGTTAGCGATACAGCTAAATTAATATCTTCATGTCCACATGTAGATGTTTTTATGGAGGGAATCAAGGTGCCCTGTTTATTGGACACTGGCTCCATGGTGTCCACAATCACTGAGAGTTTTTTTGTGCAACATTTTAAGACTGGGAGTTTACAGGCCTGCCGGTGGCTTCAGCTCAGGGCCGCCAATGGGTTAGCCATTCCTTATTTGGGCTATCTAGAATTAAATGTTTCCTTGTGTGGAAAGGCAATACCTGGCTGTGGCATACTTGTAGTAAAAGACCCCCCTAGTGGTGTCGGTGTTCCAGGAGTCCTGGGGATGAATGTGATTAGTAAATGTTATGAGCTCCTGTTTTGTCAGCATGGGTTTGCTTTATTTGACTCTCCAACAGTATCTCATGCCCCTGATCCTGTGTTTCAAGCGCTGCAACAGTATCATCAGGCAGAGGTTAAAGCTTCCCCTAACTTGAATAGTGTTGTTAAATTACGTCAAGGAAGGATTCAGCGTATTCCCGGGGGTGTGACTAAATTTGTTGTTGCGACTTTCTCAGACCATTTTTCTGGTGGTACAGTGTTATTTGAGCCTCTTGACACTGGCCTACCTGGAGGGTTGTTGGCATCCCCTGCTTTAGTTCAGGTATCCAGGGGTACCGCCTACATTCCTATTGTAAATCTCGGTACCACTGAGGTTTTGCTTTATGCTCGCACCCAGCTTGGTTACCTACGTAATGTTGATGTGGTTAGTATGCCTAATGGTATAGCTGAATTGAGGGCCATTGAAGTTGCTGGTTCTTCCCCTAGTTCAGTTTTGAGTCAAATTGATGCCCTTGATTTATCAAATCTGGGCAGTGAGGATATTCAACAGGTTAGAACATTGCTGCTCAAGTATGGTTCTGTGTTCTCTGCCCATGAGGGATACCTAGGTTGTACTAGTCTTATATCACATGAGATCCCCCTGTTAGATTAAGTTCCTGTCCGGCAACGCTATAGGCGGTTGCCACCATCTGAATATGAGGTTGTTAAGGCCCATATTAACCAGCTACTTGAGGCGCAGGTCATTCGGGAGAGCTGTTGTCCCTATGCTTCCCCTATTGTTTTGGTGCAGAAAAAGGATGGAAGTCTTCGCTTGTGCGTGGATTACCGCCAATTGAATCACAAAACTCGTAAAGATGCGTTCCCATTACCACGTATAGAGGAGTCCCTGGATGCACTCTCTGGCTCCCACTGGTTTTCTACTCTCGACCTCGCCAGTGGTTATAATCAAGTTCCTTTTGCTGAAAAAGATAAAGCCAAAACCGCTTTTTGTACTCCTTTTGGGTTATTTGAGTTTAACCGTATGCCTTTTGGTCTTTGCAATGCTCCGAGTACATTTCAGCGCCTTATGCAACGGTTGTTTGGAGAGCAGCATTGTCAGTCCCTTTTGCTTTACCTTGATGATATTGTGTTTTTTTCATCTACCATTTCACAGCACATGGAGCGGTTAGAGGGGGTGCTGAGTCGACTAGAACAGGAAGGACTCAAAGCTAAACTCGAGAAATGTGCTTTCTTTAAGCAGGAGGTTGGCTATTTGGGACATGTAATCTCCAGCGCTGGCGTCTCGACTGATCCAGGGAAGATTGAGGCAGTGGCCAAGTGGCGACGTCCAAGTCAGGTGGCAGAGCTGCGATCGTTCCTTGGCTTTGCCAGTTACTATCGCCGGTTTGTACAGGGTTTTGCGAAGTTGGCAGCACCCCTACATAAATTAGTGGCTGAGTTAGTTGGCACGAAGTCTCGGAAAGGGACTGGACGGGATTTCACGGCAGCTTGGACTGAGACCTGTGAGCAGAGCTTTGAAGAACTGAAAACCAAACTTACCTCCACCCCAGTGTTGGCTTATGCCAACTTTGCGCTACCCTTTATTTTGGAAGTGGATGCCAGCCATAGTGGCTTGGGGGCAGTACTGTCACAGGAACAGGAGGGTAAAGTCCGGCCTGTAGCATATGCGAGCTGTGGCCTCCGGCCCCCTGAACGGAACATGCTTAATTATAGTTCGATGAAACTAGAGTTCTTGGCATTGAAGTGGGCAGTTACAGAAAAATTCCGTGAGTATCTCTTGGGGCATAAGTGCCTAATTTACACCGATAATAACCCCTTGAGTTACCTTGCCTTTGTCAAGTTGGGGGCCACGGAGCAGCTATGGGTAGCCCAGCTTGCATGTTTTGACTATGAAATACGATACCGGTCTGGCAGAATTAATAGGAACGCTGACGCTCTATCTCGACAGTACTTACCAGCTATGACCACTACTCCTGTTCCACAGTCCGTGCAGCAGTCTGTGTTGGTACAACAATCTCAGGTAACCCAAATGGTCATATCTACCTTGCCTCTTTACTCTGCCTCTGATATTCGTTCTCTGCAGTGGGGGGATCCTGATGTTCGAGCTGTGTGGACTCTCCTGAGGGAAAAGACAAGTCCTGGTTTGTTGGTGCGTCAAGCACTGTCCACCCCGGCTTTGGCTCTATTACGTCATCGGGATCGCCTAGTGGAGAGGGATGGCGTCTTGCATCGTCGCACCTTTCGGCCTAATGGGGGAGAAGAGGTCCTTCAAGTAGTATTACCAGCATCATTGAAAGGAGATGTGCTCACCCAGTTGCACCAAGACCATGGACATCAAGGGGCAGAGCGGACCACCGAATTGGTCCGCCAACGCTGCTTTTGGCCAGGGATGGCTGCCGAGGTGAAGCGCTGGTGTCAAGAGTGCGAGAGGTGTCAAGTTGCCAAGAATACTAATTTTGCAGTTCCTAGTTTTATGGGACACCTTTTGGCGTCACGGCCCAATGAGATTTTAGCCATGGATTTTACAATTCTGGAGCCGTCACATAATGGCCTGGAAAATGTGTTGGTCATGACAGACATTTTTAGCAAGTTTTCAGTAGCAATACCTACTCGGGACCAGCGGGCCGTTACTGTGGCCCAGGTTCTTGTCACTGAGTGGTTTTGTAAGTTCGGAGTACCGAGTCGTCTCCATTCTGACCAAGGTCGCAGTTTTGAGAGCAGTCTTATCCAGCAACTGTGCCACATGTATGGAGTTACAAGGTCACGTACTACACCTTATCACCCCGCTGGCAATGGACAATGTGAGCGGTTTAATAGGACCATACATAATCTGTTGCGCACTTTACCTGTTTCCAGGAAAAGAGACTGGGCCTCCTGTCTCCCGCAGTTAGTTTTCTGTTATAACACTACGCCACATCAGTCAACTGGGGAGTCCCCACATTTTCTTATGTTCGGCCAAGATCCCCAGTTACCAGTAGACTTTTTGTTAGGCAGACTGCGAGAGCCCGAGGCTGGCACAGTGCATGACTGGGTTCGAGAGCATGAAGCCCGACTTCAGGTTGCGTTTGAGGGTGCAAGAGAGAGATTGACCAGTAAAGCCGCACGCCGCAAGGATTTTCATGACAAAAGGGTGAAGGTGGATCCATTGTGTGAGGGCCAGCGAGTGTACCTGCGTAATGTGGGAGTAAAGGTGCGCTACAAAATTCAAGACCTATGGAGCTCGGTGGTGTATCAGGTAGTGAAAGCACCTAAAGACCAAGGAGTTGTGTACACGATTGCCCCTGTGAACGACCTTGGGAAGATTCGACATGTACATCGGACTATGTTGAAAGCCAAACTACAGCCAGAGCCCCAGGATATTTCTCAGCGTAGTCCATCAGTGATAGTCGCGTCACCCCAGGAGGATGCTAGTGACGCTTCGTGGCTGTTAGTATCCACTAGCCCAGAGGTTCCGTCTAAAATCTAACGTTGCTACTTATTGAATGGTTTTCCTTTGTCCTATTTGGTGCGTTTGATATTTGAATGAATGGTTAAGATCTGTATTGGACCTACTAATTACTTTTGTTTGTTTTCAGTTTTGAATCAAGGCTGAGTGTGCTGAAGGGGAGGCTAGTCACGTGGGTGGAGCACACAGTTGTGAGTTTGGAGCACCAGGTTGTGAGCACCTCGTACTAATGTTTGCTGTGCACGTGTGTGTGTGGTTGAACACAATTCTTTTCAGCTAGTTTGCCACCCCTGAGGTAAGCTTTAGCTTTGCTAGTTTCTGGTAATTAACTTATCTTTTGTGTATGGTCCAATTTATCCTTCCACATTTGATGGTCATTTGAATGATCCTTATGCATGTTTTGAAGATGTCCATTTTTTTTTATCTTGTGAGTTTTTTTAAATGATTGTAATAAACTTTGCGCGCCTTTGCTTCTGACAATTTAGGGTTACATTCTATTTTCTTTTTTTAAATAAAAGTGCCCCTTGTTGAATGCAATTACATGTCTCTGTCTGCTCCTTGCACCACCGAACCTGTGTTCCATTGTTCATTGAATTCCTTGGGTGCAATTCCCAGGGTGGCGTAGTCGTTACCTAAACCTAGCCAGAGAATAATACCATCCGGTTACATTTGTTAAAATATGTTAACATGCATGTGTGTTGTTAAATGCAAGAAGGAACCAAAACTTCACTATAAATGTATATATTTACATTGTCATTTAGCAGACGCTTTTATCCAAAACAACTTACAATAAAGCATGACATTTTTATAAACTCATGAAACAAATGAATAAACAATGTTTAAATGTTGAAACATTATGCAAGTTTTAAATATATATGCAAACAATGGAAAAAAATCTAACAAAACATTTTCACCACTAAAATGAAAGTAACCGAGGACTCTTGCTCGTAACTAAATCAATAAAACCAAAAATAGCAGATTCATGTCCAACTCGAAATACTCAAGAAATCAATTCAAACACCACATGTAATTAAACTTGAAAAAGAAATTAAATGCAAAGCACAACGCTCACTCAGAGCGAGTGCACGAAAGAGTTGGGGATGCGAATGTGTGTGTGTGGACTTGGTTTTTATTTGTTAATGGGGACCTAAACATGAATGCACACCAACACATGGGGACTTGTGTTTATACAGTTTGTACAGTATAAAAAACATTACGCCTATGGACTGTCCCCACAGAGATAATAAAACATACGTGTGTGTGCGTGCGTGCGTGCGTGTGCGTGTGTTTTTTTACCCAACGACCACGAATGGCTTTGCGGTAAGGCAACATCTCAAGGCAGCAGGCCGTGTGTGTGGAACCCCCCGAACTTGAAGGTAATAATTATCCAGCAAACTTTCAACCACTGCAGCCGGCATATCCATAATAGACAACACCACTCTGACCCAAACAGCGCTCACTTGCGTGCTGATCAGTATTCCTTCGTGGTTATCTCTCGCTTGCTATAGCCTCGATGTCCTTTTCCTCTCGTGCTTCTATCGCATCAGTTTCGTTATTGCACTCTCTGTAGTGGTTTTAGCTAGTTAAAATATTGATGAGCAAAGCTCACCAAATATGGTTCTCCACCAGATCTATCAAGATCACATCCATGAAATGAGTTATTTAAAACATCAATTTCAGTCAAGGAATTAGTTTAGCTCAAAGGAAAATACGTATAATAATTGTGATCAAATATACATATTTTATGGTCTCTGATTAGTAATATAAAGCATAACAATACTTGTGTGCAGGGGCGGACTTACCATTAGGCAAAGGTAGGCAATCGCCTGGGACCCCGAGCTACCAGGGGCCTCCAAAAGGAAGGGGTGGACTTAACTAATAAGCTATGTCAGCAGCCACGTAGAGCTCCAAGTAATCATCAAAATAGTCGGGATATCCCTGTTAACGTTTTACGTTATTACACCTGTACGAAGGCACTCCCCCCATTATAGATTAGAGTGGACCATTCCATTAGCACCTTATATGCGCGAGACGAGTACGACACCAGCTAGAGAAAGTTAGCGGAATTAGTAGAACTGCCCACAGCGAGAGTCATTGTGTGGTACATTAGCTGCAAAACGAAGTAAAAGTCGCAGGGAAATAAAACAACAAAGAACGCAGCTACACCAGCGGAGAGGAAAAAAGACGATTTACAAAAGACTGTTGTAAGTCTCTGCTTTTTCCCCACACACACAAACTCCACCGCTGCTTCTACAGCAGTAGCGCATCTCTCTCCTGCCAGACACAGCACTCTCCCGGCCATGAGCAATGATAATGTGCTGGTGAGTATTTCTCCATGTCCACCGAACACAACACAGTTATAATGAGTGACGACCAAAACATCTGTCAAACAAAGAGCGCTGTGCGCTTGGTAGGAGAGAGCGGCCACTTCAAAGGTAGAAAGGTTGTTTGACTCCGCTGCGCAGACCGATGGGCACATAAACACATAATATAATAACGTCAGTACAGTGCTAACGATTCATACTGTACGCACTAGTACAGAAATTTGGTCACATTTAAATGCCTGAAAGGTCGTTAACCACAAAAAACACCGAGAGAGGGCACACTTTGTATATAGTAATCCCAGATCAGGGTTTTTCCTGCATAAAGAAATTGGAGGCGGCCGCCTCAATCAAATTTTGTGCCGCCTTAGACTCTCGTCAAAAATATGTCGAGTGTCTTCACAAAAAACACTGCGTGCATTATTAAACAGATTGTCATTTGTAACTGCAGTTACGAAACAATGGAGGCGCTGTTTCGTTACCAACAGTGAGACGCTGAAGAGTTCAGTAAAAGAGCTATATTAGGAGCTGTATTAGCTGTGTTTCATGGCTGTTCAGGAGTTTTACGTTCAATTTACATTTTCTTGAATTTCTTGAAAAGATTTCCTAAATTAACTTGCTGTACATCATTCTAATGTTTTTAGGTGTATAGTTGGCTCGTTGAATCAGCGTTATTCTGTACACAGCGAGTTCGCCAGTATGAACGCACATTGCGATCAGAACGACTCGCAAACAAATGACTCCTTTGAACCAATTCGTTTTAATGTTATTTACAACGTTATAATCAGCAATGCATTGCACAGCCACAGGCAGTCGGGTCGCGTTCTGAAACGCGTTTTGTGCCCTTGAAGGTAGGCTAACTGTAGGAAGGGTACACCACGTGGACGGTTGTCTCAGATAAGGGGAAAACGGTGTTGTTTTTATTACTGCATTCATTATGAATGCCGGCTGTATTTACGAAAAACAGCTGTTTAACTCCCCCCAGAACTCGCACTATACAAAGGCTCTGCCCTATAAGTGCGTGGGGCACATGAATGCGATTGGAATTCACCCGAAGATGTGATAATAGCGTTCAGATTTTTGCACAGATCAATTGACCTGCTTTATAAGACGCTAATTTAACGTCACAAGGGGCAGGGATTACTTTTGTGTTGAATGTATTTGCGTTTTTTACTTTTATTGATTTAATTTGAATTAATTCAACCAAATATCTTCATAAATATCTTCTTGAAACAACAATGCCACCCACATCTTGGATGTACTGGAGAACTGTGGGTGAGTAAATTATTAGCAATTTTTGGGTAAAGTAATGCATTAAGGAATATAAAATACAGTTAAAAAGACAATATCCCTTTTAATTTAATATCATGAAAAGGCACAAATACTGGATGCAATATTTGTGTGCATGTTTTAATATATGGCCTATAAGTAACAGCAACAAAAACAGTATAAAAGGAACAAAACGAAATAAATAACAGAAATGCAAAATAACAGAAGAAATGAGGATATGGTAAAAAAAACTGGCCCGCATCCTATTTATACTTTTGGAGTCTGGCCCTCAAAGAAAAGTAGTTGAAGACCCCTGCTTTACATTATCTCATGGCCATAAGTAACGTGACTTTACCAAACAGGATTTAGAGCAAAGGTAGCGAATCGAAACACAGTAGGGACCAAGTTTGTGAGCGTGAATACAGAAAACCCATCACAAATGAATATATATGGTGGTTTATTAAACTCTACTCTACATGGTAAAAAACAATGACGATCGCATAAAACAAACAAATACATGAAAACACATATGCGCTAGGAAGCGCGGAGAGAGAGAGAGAGAGAGAGAGAGAGAGAGAGAGAGAAAGAGAGTCAGGATTCAGCCGGGGTTTCCCCGGTTTTTTCACTAGGTGTCGCAATTGGACTTTATTTTCAGTTTCTGATTCTCTCTTGCTCATTATCATTTGCACCTGTGCCTCGTTCCCACTGTGTATTTAAACCCTTAGTTTCCCTTCACTTGTTGCTCTTGTTTGAATGTTGGTACCCTATCGCATTGTGTGCTCGAGCTTTAGTTTCCCCGAGTGAACTCTTTTGAAGTTAAATATTTCTTTGTCCGAGACTTTTTGTTTTTAAGGTCCTTTGCTGGATTACTCACTTTCTGGATTTACCCTTTTTGGATTTTGTGGATTAAGGTTGGTCCTTTGGGATTATTGTTTTATGTTGGATTCTATTTTTTGCATTGTGGACATTTATTTTTGCCTGGAGTACTTTTTGCATTTATTAAAGAAACGATATCTCCTGCACACTGACTTTGCCTCATCTTCTGGGTCCTATCATCCCTTGTGGTGCAGTTAATAAGTCACCTGTTTCTCACACCGGAGACCCGAGTTCGTAACCGGGTCCTGACAGAAACAACGAGCCACCATGAACCCAGAGGCAACCGGTGTTCATGAGATCCTCACCACGTTGGCACACCTCGGTGGGTCAGTTCAACGCCACGAATCTACTCTGGCCCAACAAGAAGGTTTGATGACTAAACATTCTCAACTTCTGTCAGATATGCTGACCTCCATCAAACAGATTTTTGACCGACTCCCCTCGGCAACACCAGCTCCAACTGCGCCTCCTGAGCGAGCACCCGTGGCAGTTAATCCCCTGGCAGAACCTCGTCTTCCATCTCCCGAACGCTTCTCAGGTGACCCGAGCACTTGTAAGGGATTCCTTACCCAATGCTCTCTCTCGTTCGAACTGCAACCCTCGTCGTTCCCCACCGACAGATCCAAGATGGCATACATCATTACCCTGCTGTCGGGTAAGGCCCTGGCCTGGGCCACCACGGTATGGGATGCCCAAAGTCCCTGCTGTGCCAACTACCCTGCCTTCACTGAGGAATTCAGGAGAGTTTTCCTGGGCGCTACCAGCGGCCCAGATACAGCCAAACTGCTCCTGACTCTTCATCAAGGTCGGCGCAGCGTGACGGATTATGCCATCCAGTTCCGCACGGTGGCGGCTGCAAGCGGGTGGAACAACGAGGCGCTCACCGTATGTTTCATGAACGGCCTCTCGGATGCCGTCCAAGATGAACTCGCCACTCGGGAACCACCACAAGATTTCGAGTCTTTGATTAAGCTGGCTACACGGATCGATCAGCGCCTGAGAGAGAGAGAATTCACCCGCAAACCTCCAGCCCCAGCTCCCGTCAGTCCCATCTTACGGTTCCCGCCTTCTCCTCCACTGGCTCCCCCAGAACCCATGCAAATCGGACGCATCTCCCAGGTAGAGAGAGACTGTCGGATGAGGGAACGGTGCTGCCTTTATTGCGGTAAACCGAACCATTTCTGTGCCACGTGTCCCGAGCTCCAGGGAAACGCACCGTCCCGTACAGGCCAGGGAGGACTGTGACAGGGAATATATCTTCCTCCCATCCATCCAATTCCCGTCTGCTCGTTCAAGGCACCCTCTCCTGGGACAACCACGAACTTCCTCTCCTAGCCTTGGTAGACTCTGGCGCCGCAGGGAATTTCATGGACCATACCTGGGCCAAGCAGAATGTGGTCCCTGTGGAACGTCTCACGGATCCCATAAGGATTAATACATTGGATGGGAGTCCTCTAGGATCTGGACAGGTCACTTACGCCACTGCTTCTCTGCGACTTTCAGTGTCTCAACACCAGGAAGTGATAAACTTTCACCTCACTTCATGCGCCGAGTTCTCGCTTGTCCTTGGCTACCCCTGGCTACATTATCACAACCCTCATATTGACTGGTCTGTGGGCACCATCAAGCAGTGGGGCCCTACTTGCTCGAGTTCCCCGAGCCCTTCTCCCGAGTCTCTAGAATCCATTGACCTTACCCAAGTTCCCGAGTGCTACCACGACCTCCAGTTGGTATTTAGTAAACAGAGGGCCACCTCTTTACCACCCCATAGACCCTACGACTGTCCCGTCAACCTGCTTCCGAGTACCTGTCCCCCCAGGAGCTGTATCTTTTCCCTGTCTCCCCCGGAACGAGTAGCCATGGATACCTACATCCAGGAAGCTCGGGCAGCGGGCATTATTCGTCCATCCACCTCGCCCCGCCCACGGGAGCAGGTTTTTTCTTTGTGGCCAAGAAAGATGGGGGACTTTGCCCATGCATCGACTACCCGGGACTCAACGCCATAACTGTTCGTAACCGCTATCCCTTGCCCCTTATGGCTACAGCTTTCGAGTTGCTTCAGGGAGCAGCCATTTTCACTAAGCTGGACCTTCAAAACGCCTACCACTTGGTGCGGATCAGGCCCGGCGATGAGTGGAAGACCGCCTTCAACACCCCGACAGGCCACTACGAGTACCTGGTGATGCCCTTCGGCCTTACCAATGCCCCGGCGGTGTTCCAAGCGCTCATTAATGATGTGCTCAGAGACATGCTCAACATCTTCGTGTTCGTGTACCTTGATGATATCCTCATCTTCTCGAGTTCCCTTCAAGAACACGTTGGACATGTCAGACAGGTACTCAAACGTCTCCTTGATAGCCATCTTTACGTGAAGCCAGAGAAATGTGAATTCCACTCCTCCCGCATACAGTTCCTGGGATTCGTAGTGGAGCCCGGATGAATCCAGATGGACCCCGGGAAGGTAAAGGCGGTAGCGGATTGGCCCACCCCTAAGTCTGTGAAGGAGGTTCAACGGTTTCTAGGATTCACGAACTTCTACCGAAAGTTCATTAGGAACTTTAGCTCTGTAGCAGCCCCTCTCTCAACTTTAACCAAGGGTGGCAACGTAAAGTTTTCATGGGGAGAGTAAACCGAGACTGCCTTCCAGAGACTCAAACAACACATCATCTCCGCTCCCATCCTGACACTACCTACAGCGGAGGAGCCTTTTGTAGTGGAGGTGGATGCCTCAGAGGTTGGGGTTGGAGCTGTTCTGTCGCAGAGGGGTGAAGACAAGAAACTCCACCCTTGCGCATTCTTCTCATACCGACTCACCCCGGCTGAGAGGAATTATGATGTGGGGGATTGCGAACTCCTAGCGGTCAAGATGGCGCTTGAGGAATGGAGGCACTGGCTAGAAGGGGCCTCTTAACCGTTTCAAGTGCTTACGGACCACAAAAACCTGGAATACATCCAACAGTCAAAACGGTGAATTCCAGGCAAGCTTGGTGGTCTCTTTTCTTCAACCGGTTCCAGTTCATTCTCACTTACCGTCCCGGGTCTAAGAACCTTAAACCGGATGCCTTGTGCCGAGTCTACGCCCCCACCGCCCGAGAAGAGTCTCACATGCCAGTCCTGCCTGCCGCAAAGATCGTGGCCCTGGTCTCCTGGCAGTTAGAGAATATCATCAAGAGAGCCCAAGCCACCAATCCCACCCCAAGAGGAGGACCTGCCAACCGGCTGTATGTCCCCAAGAAAGCGAGATCCCAGGTTCTTCTGAGGGGGCACTCCTCTCGCCTCACCTGCCATCCGGGTGTAGTTCGTACCCTGGAGTTTATCCAGCGGAAGTTCTGGTGGCCCACCATAAAAGAAGACGTTGAGACCTTCGTCCAGGCCTGTTCCATATGTTGTCAGGCCAAGTCTTCTCGTCTTCGCCCTCAAGGACTCCTGCATCCCCTATCCATTCCACACCGGCCCTGGTTCCATATCTCTTTGGATTTTGTTACTGGTCTTCCCCCTTCTCAAGGCAATACCACCATCCTCGTCATTGTTGACCGATTTTCCAAGGCCGCCCGGTTCATACCATTGACTAAGTTACCCTCCGCTAAGGAAACGGCTGAACTCATTATCAACCATGTATTCCGAGTCTTTGGCATTCCACGGGACATGGTTTCCGACAGGGGCCCCCAGTTCGCCTTGAGGTTCTGGAAAGCGTTCTGCCAGCTCATAGGGGCTACTGCCAGTCTTTCTTCTGGATATCACCCGGAGTCAAATGGCCAAACGGAAAGGATGAACCAGGAGCTAGAAACCGCCCTGAGGTGCATGGCTTCCAACAATCCATCCACATGGTCATCCTTCATCGTTTGGGCCGAATACACGCACAACACCTTCCGTTCCTCCTCCACTGGAAGGTCCCCTTATGAGTGCCAGTTTGGCTATGCTCCTCCGTTGTTCCCCGACCAGGAGGTAGAGGTCGGAGTGCCTTCTGCCGCGAGGTTCGTCAGACGCTGCTTGCTCATGTGGAGGAAGACTCGACTCAATCTTCTGCGTGCCTCACAAAGCTACCAGAGGCAAGCCAACAGACGTTGACGCCTAGGTCCCTCCCTACGCACCGGCCCGAGAGTCTCGCTTGCCACTAAGAACCTACCTCTATGTGTGGAATCTCGCAAGCTCTCCCAGAAGTACATCGGCCCCTTTAAAATTGCCAGGAGAGTGAACCTGGTTACTTACCGCTTACATTTACCCAAGTCCCTTAATGTTAACCCCACGTTTCATGTATCTCTACTAAAACCTGTTGTTTTTTCTCCCCTTGTCCCGGCAGGCAGAACTCCCCCTTCACCTCGCATCATCGGAGGTCAACCGGCTTATACCGTCCACCGGATACTGGACTCCCATCGGGTGCGGCGGTCCTGGCAGTATTTGGTGGATTGGGAAGGCTACGGTCCTGAGGAGCGCTCCTGGGTTCCAGCCAAAGACATCTTGGACCCGAGCTCATCCGACAGTTCAGGGCTCGTCATCCCGAGAAAGCTGGTTGGAACGTTAGGAGTCATTCCTAGAGGGGGGATTCTGTCAGGATTCAGCCGGGGTTTCCCCGGTTTTTTCACTAGGTGTCGCTATTGGACTTTATTTTCAGTTTCTGTTTCTCTCTTGCTCATTATCATTTGCACCTGTGCCTCGTTCCCACTGTGTATTTAAACCCTTGGTTTCCCAATAAAAATCATCTTTAACAAAGAGGCACAGACTTAACGCAGCTATTGTATAAATAGAAACGGATACTTGCAAGCTCTGTGCTGGACCGATATCCGTATGCGCGCGTAGAGATGGAATTGTTCAAAAGGTTTAAGAATGCAGTCCAGCTGGAAAGTCCCGGGCCTCGTGATCGGCCGCATGGCTTAGCCACGTGGCAGCAGAAGTCCATTGTTCCTTCTTTTCCCCCAGTCTCCGAAGAGACGCCACGAACCAAGTTTTCCGAGAGGTATAGAACAGAAGAGATAAGAGAAGACTTCAGAGCAGGATCGATATTTAACCTCATGAGAGGGCATGCCCACCTGAGTTTGAATCGACCAATCAGAGTTGAACAGGGAAGAGGTTCTAACAGCTAATTTGCATCTTTATGACCTCCTGGCAACATAACAAAATACCATTCCAAATTATAACATAATGAAAAGAAAGTGTTCTATGGTCACACAATATATATAAACAAGGAGGAATTGTAAAGACAAACATTTATATATCAAATATGCTAAGGTTTGAATTGCATCAAGACATGATTCATTCGGAGGTACGAATACAAACAAAGCCTGAATTAACTTGACTATTTAACAATTACAGATTATTTAAAAATGGAAAGAGCGACAACATATAACCTAGATATTTAGATATATTTATAGAAAAGGACAGTTGAATCACACAAGTTCCTATTTGTCAGAGAAGTTTCTCTGATTAGCCTCAGATGTTAAGTTTCAGATGAGACAGAGAGACTTCTCACCTCTGCTTTGAAGCTTAGGAGTCGTAAAATATCCCACAGAGAAACAAAAGGGGGTTATCAACACTTTCGGTGAGAGCAGCAACCCAAGTTCAGTCCCCCTGGATTTGGATCTGACTCCATCCTGGTTTCTTGTTATCAACTTCAAAAGACCAAAAGAGAGTGGAGGGGGTTTATGGCGTTTCTTTAAATAACTCCGACCATTTGGTTCATGCTAAATTCTCTACACTCTTACACACTTTTCCACATCTTTGCTCTCTTGCTCTGTCACTCTTGCTTTTCTTTGCACTTCATTTCACTTAGGTAACAGTATCTCATACTCGTATCTCTCGTAACGTAACCCATTTCCTCGTCTTGGCATAGCGTAACATTGCCATTTACTCAGCATAGCGTTGCGTACTTTGCATAGTGTAAACCTAACGTTTGACTCGTAGCATTCCTCTTTTTTTCTTCTTCCGCTGCAGGTATTTATATAATTTCCGTAATTGTGATTACCGAAAAAGGGCATGGGCGGGGCAGGTTCCGGTCTGCCAATGGTTGGCAGCAAACAACCTATGGTTGGCAGCAAAGTCAAGTTAACATTTTATGTAGATTACTAGAAACCTGAGAATTATTCCTCTTCGTCAGAATTTTGCTCAAAAATCTTTGAGAGTTTCTTCTTGTGCAGTTTTTTCAACTCTTCTGCCATTGGGTAACACTGTTTCAAATTACAAACGTGCGCTGTTCAGACATCTTCTCCTGTAGTTTCCAGCGCAATGTGATAATTCAGCGGTCCTAATTTATTCAACACTCTGTAAGGACCTTTCTACTTCAGGGCTAATTTTGCACTGAAATGATGCTGTGCACTAGATTCTGGAAAGTTTTTCAGCCAAACTGTCTTTGTCTTTAAAAGATACTTCACGTCTGGTTTTGTTGTAGCTTCTTAGTTGTCGTATTCTTGCAGCATTCTTCAGCTTTCATCTTTAGCTGGGCTAGTTGATTAACCACATCATAAGCTTGATTGGATGGTGAAAGGCTTTCACAATGAAACAGTTTGTCCAAGGGTCCTTGTAGTTTCCTTCCCAACTGGAACTCTGCAGGTGACATTCCAGTGCTTTCCTGTACAGCAGAGTTGAGTGCGAATCTGAGCTCAGGTAAGTATTTGTCCCATTTTTTGTGGTTGTCTTCCACATATGAGGCGATCATACATTTAAAGTGCGATTGACCCTTTCTGTCTTGTTTGTCTGTGAGTGATATGCCATTGTCAGTTTCCGGATTACACTCCACTTCACACATAGTTCTTTGAATATAGAAGAAATAAACTGAGTCCCACTATCAGATAGGATGTAGTCTGGTACACCGTATCGGGTGATGATTTCAGTCCGGAGAATCGTGGATATTGTCTGCGCATTTGCATTGCGCATTGGAAATAACTCGACCCATCGGGAGAAAAAATCTACAAAGACTAAAAGGTATTCATGTCAGCGTGTGCTGCAAGGTAGGGGTCCCATGATATCCACTCCTATCATTTTGTTAGGTTGTGCAACTGTAATTTGCTGCAATTTTCCCGCTGGTTTACGGTTTTCATAATTGAGCTTTTGGCATTTTTCACAGCTGTTGACATGATGTTTTACATCTCTCCACATTCCAGGCCAGAACACAACGTTCTGCAAGCACTTGTAAGTCTTGAAGATACCACTATGACCACTTAAGGGGTTTGAGTGGTAGTACTGAAGAACAGATGGCATGAGACTACTTGGAAGGTAAACTCTGTAATGGATTTGTCCATTTTCCAGGTGAGTTTTGTGATATAGTTTGTCCTCTATGACTTCATGTTTGTCTTTCAAGGAGCGGTCATCTTGTGCCAGGGATTCATATAAGCTAAGATCTCTGAGTCTTTATGTTGTTCTTCCCAGATGGTGGCAGCTGTGAATGGTAATTCATCAGGGTCCTTTTGGCTGCAATATGGGCTACAGCCTGGCATGCTAGGTACTCTGGAAAGAGCGTCAGGTGCTACATTTAGTTTACCCTTTCTATACTCAATGATGAAATCAAATCTTTGTAGCCATAGGGCCCATCTGATGAGGCGGCTAGAAGTCTTCGGGGAACTCATAACCCACTGCAGAGCCATGTGATCCGTGGCGACGGCGAACATCTTGTGTTCAAAGTAATGTTGCCATTTTTCAAGTGCCCATAGGACTCAGAGGCACTCCTTTTCTGTAGCCGTATAATTAACTTCAGCTTTATTCAGTGCGCGACTGGCATAAGCGATAACCACTTACATTCCTTGGTCTTTTCCTTGTGTTAACACAGCTCCGAGCCCTGTGTCACTGGCATCAGTGTACACCGTGAATGGTAGTTGTAAGTTTGGGTGAGCCAGGATGGGTGGTGATGTAACGTGCTCTTTCAATTTGTTGAAGGCTTCTTGACATTGGGGTGTCCATTGAAAAAATGTCCTTTCTTCTTCAATGAATTAATGGGTTCAGTAATCTTTGAAAAATCTGGTACAAACCAGTGCTTCCAGCCAGCTAGTCCCAGGAAGCGCTGTACCTCTTTAACGTTTTTTGGCACTGGGTAAGTTCTGATGGCTTCAACCTTGCTGGTGATATGCCGTAAATTCCACTGATGTTCACGACATGTCCCAGAAAAGTAATCTCTTCACGGCAGAATGTGCTTTTTTTCAGGTTGATGGTCAGTCCAGCATCCTGTAACTTTTGCAGAACAGCTTGGAGGTCTTTGAAGTGCTGAGTCAACGATAGAGAGTAGATAATAATATCATCAATGTAAACAAAACAGATAATTCCTCTCAATTTCTCCTAGTACAGTCTCCATTAGCCTCCAAAAGGCATTACATTAAAATGATAGAGTCCAGACGAGGTGATGAATGCGGTCTTTGGTTTGCTCTGGGGGTCCATAGCTACTTGCCAGTAACCACTGTTGAGGTCAATGGTAGAGAAGATTGCTGCACCAGAGAGAGACTCCAGTATCTCTGTGATGTTTGGAAGTGGATAAGCATCATTCTCTGTGACTGCATTGAGCTTCCGATAATCAACACAAAATCTGAGGCTACCGTCCTTTTTAGGGACCAAGACTACAGGGGATGACCAACCAGAGTGTGATGGTTCAACAATTCCTGCATTCAGGATCTCTTACAGCTGCTTTTTCACTACAGACTGTTTGATCGGGCACATGCAGTAAGGGCGTTGTTTGATAGGGACTTGATGATGTGTATAAATGTAATGTTCAAGGACATCTACTGTATACGTCCTGGCTGAAGAGCGCACACTTGGGTGTTGGTTTCCAGGATGGTCCTTAGTTTTGACTGGTCATAAGGGGTCAGATGGGCTTCGTTTATTGCATTGTCAATGAAAGTGTGTGGGTCTGTATCACCAAGTGCTGATAAGAATACAGGCTGTGGTGGAGGAAGAGACCTCAGTAGTGAGAGGGTTTGATTTAAGATCTTTGCAGAATGCTTTGGTCTTTGGTGTGGGATACTGTGATTAGGTATGCTTGCATTTCCAGGCTGAAATGGGTATTCTTCTTGTGGGGTTGCTTTGAATGAGTATTTTTTGTCACATACATTGATTTGTAGGCCAGTGAAGAAAATGAAATCCAGCCCCAAAACTACAGCATAAGCGACCACTTGGGGGGACAGAATGACAACAGGCAAGGTAACCATTTTCCTGTGAAGAATAATTTGCAAATGGACCCATCCTAACGGAACTTCTGCTTTCCCGTTTGCTAGGTACATTGGTCCAAAGGTCCAAGGTTGCAGTTCTCCTGGCATGTAAAGTTTTCTCCACATATTTTCATACATCATGGTATAGCTTGCTCCTGTATCCAGAATGGCTTTTCCAGACCAACTGTCAATACTGACAGGGAGGATTAATTGTTGAGATATAACAGCATTACAAGGAGGCTTTTTGGAAGGTGAACTTTTTAACTTCTTGTAGGTAGTTTTGTTTGTCATTGTGGCTGTGACAGAGTTGTTTGTTGCTTAACCTGCAGCAGGCTTACTAGACTGAAAAAATGGCAGATGCTGTTTTTCTTGTTTATTGGAGAATGAAGGGACATACTGTGGGCATTGACCCGGAGAGTGCTGTCCCTTACATCTCCAGCATTGCACTAGAAGTTTATCAGAGGGTTTTGTTGGCTGTGAGTTTTTGTGACACATCAGGGAATTGCTTTGGAACAGTAAAAATCTTTCCAAGATGGTGCCGCAGATGGCTGCCTCGGTGTGGAGCTCTCTAGTTGTTTTAGTGTTTTTGTTAGTTTATCCTGTTTTATGTTTTTCCCATACAATCAGTTTCACAAGAGATGAACTGCTGAACATTCGGCAGTGCACACCATCTGATCTTTTACCGGTTTTTGATTATTCAGACGTTTTACTTAACATCGTAGTCGGAGGCGCAGCGGCGCTAACAAAGTGCTCCAGGACGCGCAAGCGTGGGAAGCGAGCAGGCGCGCTAATCAGGCTCAGAAAGAGCTGCTTTAAAACTGCGCTGCCTAGCATACATCTGGCAAATCTGCGCTCTCTGCAAAACAAAACGGACGAACTTCTTCTACTCTACCGGACAAATAAGGATTTTTCAAACTCTGCTGTTTTGTGTTTCGTGGAAACGTGGCTAAATGACTTCATCCCGGACAGCGCGGTACATCTGCCCAGCTACCCTGCTACCAGCTGTTCAGAGCGGACCGGGACGCAGAATCAACTAGGAAATCGCGCGGTGGTGGGGTATGTTTCTAAATCATTGAAAAGTGGTGTACAGATACAACAGTGATGAAGATGTGCTGTCTCGACCTAGAAGCACTCTTCATTAACTGTAAGCCCTTTTACTCGCCGCGAGAGTTTTCCTCGTTCATTCTCGTGTGTGTTTACATTCCACCGCAAGCGCACATGAGTGTGGCGTTACAACAGCTCGCCGATCACATCACGGACACTGAGCAACAACATCCGCACTCTGTTATTATTATTCTTGGCGACTTTAATCAGGCAAAACTTA
>NC_079911.1:3459793-3541607 GCF_024868665.1 Triplophysa rosa
TATGGTCTTTTTCAACCAAGGGACTCTAACCCACAAAATTTATGGTTTTTTTCAACCAAGGGACTCTAACCCACAAAATTTATGGTCTTTTTCATCCAAGGGACTCTAACCCACAAAATTTATGGTTTTTTTCAACCAAGGGACTCTAACCCACAAGCATCACAATGTCATTCAAATGCATATGTGCTAATCCAATCAGCCTGACAGTATTGCCCGTACCTTCACATTATCATAGAGACAAAGGCTTAGCTGTGCCTTAAAGCTTAGCATTCAACTTTAACGTTTGACCCTGCCCAATGGTCAGGAAGTGAATAAAGACAAAGGGGTAATGTCTCACACATCTGGGCTGCCTGACTTGATCTTCTTAGAATGTAATTGTCTTTACCTCAAAATGTGAAACATAATGTACATAACTTTAACCTAGATATAACTTTGTAATCCCACAATGGCCTCAGATCTGAAGATGGTCTGAGGGTGAGTAAATTAACCACAAATGTTGTGGTTAATGTTTACGTGAACCAACCACACTCTGAACTCGTAATGAAACACAGTATTTTAATGAATGATTGTGCTGACTGTGGTTACATGTTAACACCATTGTTGCTTGCTAGATATATTATAGTTAAGCATTTTTTCTTAAAGGGATATTTCAGATGCAAAACAATATTACACCATGTTTTACTCACCCTTAAAGCATCCTAGGTGTATATGAAAAACTGCTCAACATGGTTCGATGGGGTTAATTAAGGCCTTCTGAAGCGAATCAATGCACTTGTTTAAGAGAAATATCCATATTTACAACTTTATTGACGATAATAACCGTTATCCATCATTCGTATGTTCACGAGATTGTTGGCGTTCCGGAAAGTGACACATGCTTCTTGTGACATACGTGGCAGCACAGAGGATACAGCGAAACAAAACGAAAAATGCTGCTTTCATTACCAGAACTTACAACAAGCCTGTGTCACTTTCCGGAACGCCTTCAGAAGGCCTTTATTAACCTTGAGGGTGAGTAAAACTTGGTGTAATTTTGCTTTGCCTCTGAAATATCCCTTTAAGTTTTTAATTTTAAAGGGGTCATGTCATGAAAATCTGACTTTTTCCATGTTTAAGTGCTATAATGGGGTCTTAGGTGCATCTGCCAACTCAGAAAACTTGAAAAATGACAACCCAGTAACTTTGTTTATGTGAGCATATCTCTGCAAGACTGTGAGAAAACGAGCCGATCAGATCTCAATCCCCTTCTGACGTAGGTAGGGGTTCTTATTATAATATTACTGCCCCTTTATCTGAACGTGTCCACACATGGCGTTACTGCTATTTTTGTTTTCGCAAGCAACATACTTGAATTAGTTCCGACACCATGGCAAAAGTAAGCAAAGCATGCTAACTGTTCTGTTGTTGGCTGCACAGACCAGCACAGAACACTGTTCCCAACCTCACAGGAGACAAGAGAGCAATGGATTTATTTTATTTTCAATTGAAATCCTCCAGACTGAACGAGGCAAAGCTGCAGGTAAAGACATTGTAAGTAGGAATGTTCCGATACCCTTTTCCCTTCCCGATTCCGATACCTGGGCTCAGGGTATCGGCCGATACCGAGTACTGATCCGATACCTGGGTTTGTATCTGTATATACTGCTAGCCCTGTATGAATTGATAGAATTATTTTATGGTGTGCTTCAGACTTTTCCTTTGAAAATATGAACAAATACATACAGTGAACTAGAGTGTTTTTACCATCTGACATGCATTTGCATCTGACTGACAGGCAGTATTATTATTATTTATTAATATATTTTTCTTGAGTGAAAAAGAACTTCAAATGCAGACACATCTGTATAACTGTATAAAAACAGTGCAACAAATAAATCTAGGAATATAAAAAAATGAGTAATATAAGAGTATAATCTCTTTAAAACTTTAAAGTCCATGAACAATTTTGTTCAATAAAATGCTTTTGAGTCTTTAAATACAAAAGTACAAAAAAGTGCAACAGCAACTCTTACTCAATCTAAGTAGTCCTCTAAAGACACTAAGTGCAGCCAGAGACTTGAGTAATAGAGTACACAAATAAACATCAACTGAACAAGTTAAGACTCAATCAACAAGTAACTTAAACTTGGTTAAACACTGCTGTAAAAATTTGCTCATAATTTCAATAACAACGGCAAGTTCTTCTTCAGGAAAATTAGCATTTCTGCTCTCTCTCCTCCTAGCCTGTTTCTCCTTGCATCCACAATGTTAGATGCTGTGCTGAACAGTCTCTCGCTGTCCACACTGGTAGGAGGGGTGCAGAGAAACTTTGCAGCAGTAGCAGCCAGAGTGGGTAACCGAACTTGGTTGACTGCCCAGTACTGGAATGGGCTTTCTGAGCGTGAGATAGTTTGCTCCATCAAATATGTCTGAAGTTGAACATGTGTGCTTGTAGTACCTGCGCCAATGTGCTCGTCATGCTCCTGCAGGATTTCTTCAAACAGGCCCTTCAAGCTACCCTCTCTGCTGCTGCTGCTGCCGCCTACCTGCACTTCCATTCGTGGAGTTTTCTTGGGGTTTTCTACTATTGTCTCTGCTACAGTTGTGGTGGTCATTTTCAGTGACTTCTCAATCTTCTCCATCTCTACTGTCAGAGCAACCTTAGCATGCTTGATGTTGTCTGCACTTGAGAGGTACCTGAAAGAAATAATAATGAAAAGCAATAAATACATGTAACAAATAAATAACCTCCTCCAAAGTAGCTTTTAGTATGGTCACAGACTTAATGCATAAGTAATTATTTAATGCAAAAGGTTTTTGAAAATGGCATTTATACAGTGCCATTTTAAAATAATTTATAACTGATATACTCAATATGGCAATGACAATCATCAATATGGACATGAAAAAAAATCTGTCTTTGAAACGTGGATCCAAGAGAGATGCAACTGCATATACAAGGTTTCTTCTTCGATTGTTGCGAATCTTTTCTCGACGGCCTCAAGAAAGGGTAGTTTTCATTGTTTTTATACTGCTGTCCTCTTGGCTCTCCCGAGCAAGTAGCCGTTTTAGAACTGTAACTGAGGGGATGACTTCCGCTACAGACGAGGTGGAGGAGCTAATCTGCTTGGTCAGTTCCTCAAATGGTGCCAAAACAGTGACAGTTTTTTCCTGCAAAGCCCACTGGTTGGCTGTCAGTGTGGCTGGCAGGTCATGATCAGCTCTGTATGCTGAAATCGGCCGCTTCTGCTCAAGTATACTCTCTACCATATAAAAAGTACCATTCCACCTCGTCGCTACATCTTGTTGCAACCGTTTGGTTGGCATTTTTAGATCCTTCTGAATATCCTCCAGGCGCGTTGTTGCCAATGGCGAGTGTTTGAAATGGCCGATTATCTTCCTACAGTTTGCCAGCGCATCACTCACACTTCTCTGTGATAAAAGGCCTTCGTGAACCACCAGTTGTAGAGAGTGTGCGAAGCAGCCCAAACTCGTCACACCCATCTCGGCCATGGCTTTTTTCATGTTGCTTGCGTTGTCGCGCAAAATAACATGAACACGGGACTTAGAGATATTCGACTTCACAAGCATCCCCTCAATTGATTCAGCTATGGATGTGCCGATGTGTGACCCACGAAACTCGTTAGCTTGCAGCACTGCACTTTGAAGAGTAAAAGATGACGGGGTCACTGTGTCCACCCGGTGTGCTGTCAAACTTAGTAAAGACAGCGGTGCCACATCGCAGCTCCAAATGTCGGTCGTAAAGCTGATTGTTTGCACATCTTTTAGTTGACATGAAATGTGTTCATGCACCGTCTCATATAGCTTAGGGAGCGCTGTTTCAGAGATGTATTTGTGACCAGGCAAACTGTACCGGGGCTCCAAATGTTCAATTAAGCAGTGAAATCCCACGTTTTCGACGACTGACAGTTGCTGGTCATCCAGAACAATAAACTCGATGATTTTGTCGGTTATCTTTATAGCTCGCTCGCTGTCTTTCGAAAACTTTTCCCTTCTTGGAATGAAGCTTCCAAAGTTTGTTGATTCTTACACGGTTCATCCTTCTCTGTCCTCCTAGCATTTGTGTAGCTATCGTGTTCTTCGGGGTGATGCGTCTTCAAATGCTTTAAGTTACTCGTGTTAAAGTTGCTAATACTTGTGCCACCCCTCGAAATTGCAGAATGGCATATGAGACATGTCGCTGTTTTACTGGCTGGTTGGTCAATTTTGAAATATTGCCAAACAGCGGACATACTCAACTCAACTTTATTTATATAGCGCTTTTACAATTTTCATTGTTACAAAGCAGCTGTACATGAGACATATTGACTATAAGCAAAATAATTAAAGTTGTACCTGCAGAAACAAGAAAAGGTTGAAAACACAGAAGACAGACATACCCACATACAAAACACTCCACACACACAATATGCACACGTACTAACACACATAGACATAGAGACACACACACACACGCATGCGCACGCACACACACACAACACACACACACACACGTACGTACACAGACAAGTACGCACACACACACACGCTCAGTGAGAGCACACATTTAGGATAAAGGAGAGAGAAGCACAGGTCAAATATAACAGACTATAAATTCCTATATGCAATATTAATTAAGTAAAACTTTAAAATTCTAAAGCAGCCCCCCCGGTCAGGCAGATAGTGCAAAAACAGTATGCAAACGGTGGCGAGGAACCCAAAACTCTAATCGAGAAAAAAAACCTCAGGAGAACCCAGGCCCAACCAGGGGATTCCAGTTCCCCTCTGGCAAAAGCTGCTGCCTCTGCACAAGCTCCAGAGAACTTGCACAACAAGGCTAAATAAAATAAATAAACTTAATAATAAAATAAATTATAGTTTAAGATTATCATTAATAATCTAATAGCATTTGAAGTTTTGTGGTGAAGACATGTCAAGAGACCGCGTCCTTCTTTATCCAGCTCTATCATCTCAGCTCTTGTCAGGTCCCCACTTCCCATTCTCCGCTCTACCATCAGGTCAGGCCATGAACTGCATCCTGCTCGCTGTGGTAACCTTGGAACAATGAGACAAGACTGGCTGAGAGTAGAGTACTGTTCTGTACTCTTTGATGCAACAAGTACATCAGTTGTGTTTTTGGTTCCGGTTGATCTAACTAATGCAGCCTAAACCCTCTGAAGATTTATATTATGGAAGAGTAGTGTATGCAAGATTAAAAAGATGCGTCTTTAGTCTAGATTTAAACTGACAGAGTGTGTCTGCCTCCCGGACAGTGCAGGGAAGACTATTCCAAAGTTTAGGCGCTAGATAGGAAAAGGATCTACCACCTGCACTTGATTTTGAAATTCTAGGTATTACCAACTGACAGGACGCCTGAGAGCGTAATGCACGTGAAGGACTGTAATACAAAAGGAGTTCATTCAAGTACTGAGGAGCTAAACCATGTAAGGCTTTATAGGTAATAAGCAAGATTTTAAAGTTAACGCGATGCTTTATAGGTAACCAGTGCAAGGTTGACAGAACCGGGCTAATATGTTCATACTTTTTTGTACGTGTAAGAACTCGAGCTGCCGCGTTTTGGACCAATTGGAGTTTTTGTAATAAGCCTGCAGGGCAACCACCTAACAGTGCATTACAGTAATCTAGTCTTGATGTCATGAATGCATGAATTAACTTCTCTGCATCTGAGATTGACAGCATATGACGTAGTTTAGATATATTCTTAAAATGGAAAAACGCAATTTTACAGGTGTTGGCGACGTGGCTCTCAAATGACAGATTACTATCGAATAGAACGCCAAGATTCTTTGCTGACGACGAGGGTTTTATGGAACATCCGTCAATAGTTAAACAGTATTCTTGGTTGTTACTTATAGCAGTTTTCGGTCCAATAAGTAACACTTCCGTTTTGTCCGAGTTCAGTAATAAAAAGTTGTTACTCATCCAGTTTTTTATATCGACTATGCATTCCATTATTCGATGGAACTGCTGTGTTTCATGAGGCTTCGAGGAAATATAAAGTTGAGTATCATCAGCATAACAGTGAAAGCTAACTCCGTGTCGCTTTATTATATCTCCTAGAGGTAGCATGTATAATGCGAAGAGCAGAGGCCCTAAGACTGAGCCCTGTGGTACACCGTACTGGACTTGCGATTTGCGTGACACCTCATTGTTTATTGCTACAAATTGAAAACGGTCGGATAAATAAGATTTAAACCATTTCAAAGCTATTCCCTTAATGCCGACATAATTTTCGAGTCTATGTAGGAGTGTGCTGTGGTCAATGGTATCGAATGCAGCACTAAGGTCTAGCAGCACCAATAACGAGATACAACCTCGGTCAGACGCCAATAGCAGATCATTTGTAACTCTGATCAAAGCAGTCTCTGTACTGTGACATGCTCTAAATCCAGACTGGAATTCTTCATTGATGTCATTCCTTTGGAGGAAGGAGCATAATTGAGTTGAAACTACTTTTTCCAGAACTTTAGATATGAAAGGTAGATTCGATATAGGCCTGTAGTTCCTTAGTTCTCTAGGGTCGAGTTGGGGTTTTTTGACAAGGGGCCTTATAACAGCCACCTTATATGCTTTAGGCACATGTCCTAATGTCAGAGATGAGTTAATAATACCAAGAAGAGGATCTATAATTTCTGGGAGCATCTCTTTCAGTAGATTTGTAGGTATAGGGTCTAGTATGCATGTTGTTGATTTAGATGATCTAATAATTTTAGACAGCTCATCTTGATCTACGGTATAAAATAATTGCATTTTCTCCTTAAGGGCGCTGTAGTTAGTTTGTTCAGCGGGTTTCACTTCTGATTGCATTGTTATAATTTTTTCTCTAATATCTTGGATTTTATATGTGAAGTAGTTCATAAATTCATCACTGCTATGCTGATATACAGGATCAGAAGTCACTGACGATTTATTTTTTGTTAATTTAGCCACCGTGTTAAATAAAAACCTAGGGTTGTGCTGGTTTTCTTCTATTAGTGATGAAAAGTAGGCGGATCTAGAAGTTATTAGGGCTTTCCTGTATTTTCGAATACTATCCTTCCATGCTGTACGAAATACCTCTAATTTAGTTTTCTTAAAGTTGCGCTCCATTTTTCGGGCCGCTTTCTTTAGAGCCTGAGTGTGTTCATTATACCACGGTGTGGGGCTGCCATTTTTAATCTTCTTTAAACGTAGTGGAGCAACTTTGTCTAGCGTTACCGAGAAGGTGGAATTAAAATTTTCAGTGGTAATGTCAAGATCTTCAACGTTATTTCTCATGATTTGAGACAATTCGGGCAGATTATCGAGAAACGCATCTTTGGTAGTTGAAGTTATTGTTCTACCATATTTGTAACAATGAGTTTTATTTGCAGCCGTAGGCCAGTGAAGCAAACATAATACCAGATAATGATCCGAAATGTCTTCACTCTGCTGAAGGATTTTAACGTCGTCCACATTTATACCGTAAGACAGTATTAAATCTAAAGTATGATTACGAAGGTGAGTGGGTCCTGACACATGTTGACTAATGCCCATGGAGTTAAGAGTGTCTTTGAAAGCCATTCCTAAGGCATCTGTAACGTTATCTACGTGGATGTTAAAGTCACCAACGACAAGGAGTCTATCTGCGGCCAGTACTAGTTCTGATAAGAACCCACCAAATTCTTTAATAAAATCTGTGTGGTGCCCTGGAGGCCTATATACAATAGCTAGAATCAATTTAAAAAGTGTTTTATCTTTAGTATTAGGTGTTGAAACATGAAGAACCATGACTTCAAAAGAATTATATTTAGAGTTCGACTTCTGGGAAATGCTAAGAGAGTTATTGTAAAGTGCTGCGACACCTCCCCCTCTGCCTTTTAGACGAGGCTCGTGTTTATAATAATAATCTTGGGGGACAGATTCATTTAAAGCAATATAATCATCTGGTTTTAGCCATGTTTCTGTCAAACAGAGCATGTCTATTTTATGATCTGTTATCATATCGTTAACAAAAAGTGCTTTATTAGAGAGAGATCTAATATTTAGCAATCCGAGTCGTAACAGTTGATTATCTGTATTTTGTTCATGTTTAGTTTGTTTAACGTTTATTAAATTACTTTCAAGAGGTTTACGCATTATTTTATGTTTGCTAATCCGGGGGACAGACACAGTCTCTATTTTGTGATGTTTGGGAGAACGGATTACTACATGTTGTACATTTTGTGTATTCTGCGACGTGAGACGGCAAGCAGACAGTTGGTTAAGCCATACTGTCTGCTCCCTGACCTGGGCCCCAGCGAGTCAAGTTTTAGCATTAGCATTAAGACTTTTTGCCATATTTCTAGACAGGATGGAAGTCCCAGCCCAGGAGGGATGGAGACCATCTCGTTTCAACAGGTCAGGTCTGCCCTCAAAACTCTTCCAGTTATTTATAAAAACTATATCATTCTGCAGGCACCACTCAGACAACCAGCCATTTAGTGATGATAATCTGCTATAAATCTCATCACCACGATAAGCAGTGAGGGGGCCAGAGAATATTACAGTGTCTGACATCATGCTTGCGAGCTCACACACCTCTTTAATGTTATCTTTTGTGATCTCCGATTGACGGAGTCGAACATCATTTGTGCCGACGTGAATGACAATCTTACTGAATTTACGATTAGCCTTAGCCAGCACATTTAAATTTGACTTGATGTCAGGCGCTCTGGCTCCCGGTAAACATTTGACTATGGTGGCTGGTGCCTCTATGTTAACGTTCCGAACAATAGAATCACCGATAACTAGGGCACTTTCAGCAGGTTTCTCAGTCGGTGCGTCACTGAGCGGGGCAAACCTGTTCGAGACTGTAATCGGAACGGTCGAGTGATGTTTTGTCCTGCGACTACACCGTCTCACAGTCACGGAGTTTCCCAGCTGCGGGGGATTTTCAACCGGAACCGAGCTGTGTGCGCTAATGTTGCTCGCATCCAAAGTGTTTTCTATCGTAGTTAAACTCTTACTATCCTCAGATAAAGATTGGATGCGAGACTCTAATTCTAAGATCTTCTCTGTCAGCCTAACTATTTCCCTGCATTTATCGCCTATAAAACCCTCGCAGCTGACAGAGAAGGCTAAGCTAAACATATGACATGAGGTGCAAGTAACAATAATAGGAATAGAAGCCATAACTCACCGGATTTGAAGTGCAATTCCAATTTACCAAGGTTGCTCGATGGATCGTAGTATACTCGCTTAAAAAGAGAAACAGTTAGCACACAAGACAAACCAGAGGCAAGATGATATTCCACAGTGTGAACAGAAAGCAAGCTAACACGCTATTGCTATGCTAACGGCGTTAAGTTAACTATCACTTTTGGTTTAGACTCTTCCAAGTAAATAACAGGAACAGGGACTATTGAGATATCAGGATAAGTTAGCAACGACAATAATAATTAACGATAATAAAATACACTAATATTAGAGCGAAGTGGTAAGCGCACTGATACAAACATACTGCTGGTAGCGTGTTTTTTTTCCATTTCTTCTTCGCTGCTCCGAACAGTGGCTGCCTATGGCGACACGCACTTCCTGTGTTTGCATTCTGAGCAGCGAAGAAGAATTGGTTTCCGATTTGCAGCGTTAAACAAAGCTAGCGGGCATAGCTAGGTCTTTATTTAAGAAAATGGTATCGGATCGGTACATGGTTTCAAGAACTCGCCGATACCGATGCCAGACTTTTTTGTGGTATCGGCATTTTTTCCGATACTGGTATCAGAATCGGAATAACCCTAATTGTAAGTACCGTTGTAAAAACGCGACGGGATTGTCCTGTGTAACGTTACTTTCACTTTACTTATAGAAAGCAGTGTTCATGGTTTGTAAATACGCGACCGGTTTGTCATGTGTACTTTCGCATATAGAAAACGTGACGCCTTTGTTAGGAGTCTTATAGAAAATAATGTGTTTGGTGTTTAAAGACGAGAGAGTGTTTCTCATTAGCTTTATGTGATCTTTCTTGTTTTGTCGTCGGAAACACAGGCTCACAGCCCCGACTGCGTTTTCTGCTGAAAAGGGGGCGATGACTAGTTTTTTTTTTTTGTTAAGGCAAATATTGTCTTTTTTCTTGTCAAACTGAGCCAGATTGCATAAATTGAATGTAAGAATCACAAAACAAATCTTATGGAGGTGCATGCTCCAACAGGGATTTAAGTTGTAAGTGTGTCACCTTTTTCACCTATTCAGAGTTTGCAGGTCTGAATATTAAAAGTGGCTCATAATTCAATGTTTCTGCAGAGAGTGAGGCGGCACAGCAGCCTGGTAACCTTGTCGTAACCTTGTCGCAACAACAAGAACTCCAGTTAAAATAAAACTTTAAACAACAAACCCTAGAGCGGACCTCTAAACTATGCTTAATTTAATCTTTCTTGGTGCAACCTGCCTTTAATCCTTTGTTATCTCTGTAGATCACTTGGTGGAGTTGAGTAAATCAAAATATGCCAGAAACATTGTGAAGAAGTTTCTGATGTATGGGTAAGTAATTTTTTTTTTTTTTTGCTGTTATTTATTAGTGGAGTTTAAAGGGAGGCAAATTTTTTTGTAAATAAATCAAAAAAGTAATTTGTGTAAGACTTAACATAATCCTACCACTAGCCACATTTACTCTTTAAAGAAAGAAGTGCAAGTCAGTAAGTTAAAAAGCTGAAAGATTCTATAAATTTCTAACATTGTCTGAAGCAGTAAAATTTCTTTCTGAATTTAATTTAAAATATGCAATGCTTGTATATTCTTTGTTACATGTGAAGTGAAATATTTTGCTTTTTTGTTAAATTTTCTTTATGGTTTACAGGTCATAAAAATAAAAACATTCAGTATCTAAATATTAGAATGTTTCTTAGAGATCAATAAAAATATAGTAAGAAACAAAAATGTAACAATACCTTAATCTACTGAAAGATTTTTTGCTGACGACGAGTTTTTTATGGAACATCCATCAATAGTTGAAGAGTATTCTTTGTTGTTACGTATGGCGGGTTTCGGTCCAATAAGTAACACTTCTGTTTTGTCCGAGTTAAGTTATAAAAAGTTGTTGCTCAACCAGTTTTTTTATATCGACTATGCATTCCATTATTCTGTTGAACTGCTGTGTTTTTTGAGGCTTCGAGGAAATATAAAGTTGAGTGTCTTCAGCATAGCAGTGAAAGCTAACTCTGTGATGCTTTATTATATCTCCTAGAGGTAGCATGCATAGTGGGAAGAGCAGAGGCCCTAAAACTGAGCCCTGTGTCAAAAAATAAAATTAACTAAGGGAACAGCGCGTTTTAAAACAAAATAACATATGTCCAAACTTTAGCCAGTATGGTGCAATTAAAATCATATCGTGTAAAGTACAGGGTGTCCGCGGGGTCTTAAAATGTATTAAATGCCATTTTCCAAGGTATTGAATTTTGTATTGTTTTTTCATATTTGTCCAAAGTAGGGATGCACCGAATGTTCGGCAACCGAAAATAGCTAGCAAAGCATGTGTGATATGATCAACCTGCACAGAGAGAGAGAGAGAGAGAGAGAGAGAGAGAGAGAGAGAGAGAGAAAGAGGGGCGCACATTTTATTAATGCCGCAAACATGTCAGCAGTGTGTGGAGCATTTTTAAGTGTCAGAGAAAGACACAGCACAGAATTTGCCGTGCCGGAGTAAATTTCTGAATGAAAGCATCTTTACCGGTCGGTAACTTGTGTACTTCAGACTGGAGCAGGCAGTCTGACAGTAGCCCTGCCGCTCCCGACATCCTTTGACATCATACAGTAGTCGCGTGCACACAATTCCCTGTAATAAACAACTTGTCAAAGTATGTTCTGTGCATCCCGGCCACAAGTCCGCCTTCTGAGAGAACAATCAGCTTTTGTGGACGGAGTTTGGAGGAGAGACGTGAACTGAAATGGTTGTCATTCAGAATTGCTTGCATGAATGTTTTTTTTTCTTTTTTTTAATTTAAATTATTTTGCAGTGTAGCCAATAATAATCCAACAGTTTTCGTTTATTCATAGTTTTAGCTTATAATGTTGAAGGACACTTGTTGTACAGTATTCTTTCAGCAGTCAGTTATAGGCCTAATATAGGCTATTCAAGAAGGGAGAGGGCTTTTAATTTAGCCTACCCCTGTTGAAAAAAACAGCATATGCTGGGTTAATTATGTTTTGATGCTGGTTTGACCAGCTAAGGACCAGTACATGGCCATCTTAAACCAGCATATGACCAGCGCAAAGACATACCAAACCAGCATATGCTGTTTTTTTCAACAGGGACTTGTTTTCCTCAATTTTTTTTAAGTTATGTTGTATTATAAAGAAAAGCGAGACAAAATGTAAAAATCACATTTCAACCATTGTTTATGCAATAGTAAAAAAATTGGCTAAATAAATAGAAGAAATAAAAAAAGCTGTGTTCGGATTTCGGCCAAGTGGTTCATTTTTATTCGGCTTCGGCCAAGAATTTTCACTTCCGTGCATCCCTAGTCCAAAGAGGTCATATGCTAAAGTTTTCCTGAATTTAATCATTGAGTAGGTAGTTGAATAGTGGGAGGTCCATTTACACCCGGTTGTTAAACAACATGGTTGGAGGATAAAGAGTTGGAACCATGGCTGAGGGCCGTCTCTGGGAATAACCGCGAGGTGTACTGCTCTGTGTCGGAAGGCGTTTAGCATAGCCTCGTTTCTCTAATAAACCTTGCATTGAGTTAGTCACTCAATTCATTCTCTTGTGCTTCGTTCCCACCCTTCTAAATTATGTTAAATTAATGAGTTATTACAAACTAAGACTGTTTAGTTGTGCTGTCTTACAATCATTATATAGTAAATGTAAGTTAAAGTGTGGCCAATGTAACCGATTAAAACAAAAAAGTGCCGATGAGGTCTTATAATGTATGGAAAGAGTCTTGAAAAAGGTCTTAAAAAGTATTAAATTTAGATCCATGATTCCTGTATATACCCTGAAGTAACACATTTGGCCACTCGTGGGCTAGAGCATCCACACCCAACGGTGCATTGCCGCCCACCAGAGCGAAGAACAGGGGACATTGTGCGAAGAGATCTATGGCAGCCTGGCCGAACCTCTGCCATAGCGTGAGGCTTGCTTGGGGGTGAAGTCTCCACTCCCCGTACAACGGATTCTCCCTGGACAATAGGTCCGCTCATCTGTTCATTATTCCTGGAACATGTGTTGCGTGTAATGACAGGAGGTGTTTGCTGCTCTACATAATTAGTCTCTTCGCTAACATGTGAAGCTTGTGGGAGCAATTGACCCCCTGTAAATTTAAATAGGCTATCACCATTGTATTGTCTGTCCTGATCAAAACATGATGATTCCTGGGAAAATTCACAAAATGTCTAAGAGCTAGAAACACCGTCAGAAGCTCTAGAACATGTATGTGATTCTCTCTCACAGTAGGAGACCAAACTCCTCTCACTGTTCTGCCTTCAAACACCGCCCCCCAGCCCGTGAGAGATGTGTCCGTCATCATTACTTTCCTCGACATGACCGCATCCAGAGGCATCATGTCTTGAGAAAAGATGGGGCTCTCCAGTGACTGAGAGCACTCGTGCATTCTAGTGAGACGCGCACTCTGCGGCTGGGACGGCTCTCGGGGCGAATGTCCTTTGACGCTTTCCAGTTTTGAAATTCTCTCATTCACAACAAACCCAGGGGAAGCACTGCCACTGTTGATGCCATTAAACCTAGCATACGGAGACACATGACACTGTTTCCCTCGCTGAAAGAGGGAAACCCAAACTTTTGTCTTTCCTCCCTCAGAACAAACCTCGTAGGTGGAGGGAGACACTCTCTGGGAGACATATGGAGAACATCTACCATATTCTCGTAAACACTGAATTCTGAACTTTCCACATGAACACATTTCACATTTATATTCTTTCTCCTTTTCCCCGCGAGAGGGAGAGAGAGAAATCATTTAGAAAGGATGGGGCATAGAAACTGAGTGCTGTCTACAAACCCTTTTCCTGCCAGCTGGGTTGGCCACTCGATGGACAATCTCACCGCGGCCCTCCTAGACACTTCGATAAGATCTGGGTCTAATTGAACGCTCGGCGACGGGACTGAATCTGGAGAAGAACATCTTCATTGTTGTCGTCCTCATTTTAGAGGATGGTGCACAGTACTTCGTCGTCTTCCTTTCCCGGCAGTGGATCGAACAGCAGGGGAAGGACTGATGAAACACTCTCCATCATGTCCCCCCATGAGCTAGTAATCTGCAGACATTCCATCTGTTCCTCTCTGGGTTGAGCAGAGAGGCATGGGTCTGATTTCCCTGCGACCTCCACTCGCAGTCTCGGGTATGGTGGGCAGCCCTCGGGGTTGGATATAGCTGCCTGAGCGTGGTTAGCGCCTAAACAGGAGATGCAAAGGTTGTGAGAATCCTTAGCAGAAATCCATATACCACAGGCGCAGGGATGTGGAGTATGTTTATCCCCGGAGCTCTCCGGCTCTTTCGCCGTCGCCATGATGAAGCCTGCCCCTTTATACGGTAAGCCCGTGATAACTCGTACGGAGCTGTGCCAAATAGCAACTTTTCTCGTGTTTCAGTGCTTGGTAAGCGCCCCAAAAACTTGAGAAAACGTCGGAAACTTAGAGCAGAAAACGTACTCGGTTACTTACGTAACCTCGGTTCCCTGAGATACGGGAACGAGTACTGCGTAGCAGGACGCTATGGGGAAAACTCCTTTTTCTCCGATGACTGAAGCTTTACAATAATGCAGTGAATACTGCACGGCCATTGGTGCTTGCAAAGTAAAACTTAGAACCAATGGCAGCGAAGCTGCACGGACCTATGGCGATGGTGCCCGCCAAAAAGGGCGGGGTTTATGGCTATATAAGCAGACACATCACCGTAGGGTCCTCAGGTTACTTCGACTGAAGCGATGACCATATGCAGCTTGTAAGCACGGGCAGGAATGCAGTACTCTACGTTCCCTATCGATACTTCACTCGTACTGCGTAGCAGGACGCTATGGGGAACCAGTATAATCCCGCCGTGGTACAAGTGGAACGAAAACATCATATAATCCCGAAGCCGTGGCTCGAGGATAGGTATGAGGCAGAGAATCCTGCAGAAGGCGGAAAAGCCAAGCTAATAGGTGGCCTAATCCGGTTAATCGTCCCAGTAGTGTGCTAGGTGCTGGTGTGGTTGAGGGCAACCACAGCCCAGCAGTAGTCTTAAGCAGAAAGGACCCGGGCCTGGAACATCCAGACTGTAGAATCTGGTAAATGTGGAAGGCGAAGCCCAGCAGGCCGCCGCACAAATATCCGCTATGGAGACTCCGCTAGACCATGCCCAGGAAGAGGCGACACCTCTAGTAGAATGGGCTCTAACTCCCGTGGGGCATAGAAGGCCCAAGGAAGAGTATGCCAGCGCGATAGCCTCAACTATCCATTTAGATAGTCTATGCTTCTGGTGCGGATGCCAAAGCAGACAAAAAGCTGTTCCGACTGCCTGAATGGGGCGGAACGCTCAATGTAGATCTTAAGCGCTCTGACTGGACAGATCAGCTCCGGGTCCTGCTCGGAGGAGGGGAGTGCAGAAAGTGTCACTACCTGTGCTCTAAATGGAGTAGAGAGCACCTTAGGTACATAACCATGTCTAGGTTTGAGGACTACCTTAGAGTTGTCAGGCCCAAACTCAAGACAGGAGGGGCTCACAGGAGGGGCTCACAGAGAGCGCCTGTAGATCGCCCACACGTTTTACCGATGCTAATGCTAGCAGCAGAGCGGTTTTAAACGTTAAGGGACGGAGGTCTGCAGACTGCAGAGGCTCGAAGGAAGGGCCCTTCATAGCTCTCAACACCGTGGGCAGATCCCATATGGGAACGGTGAGGGGGCGAGGAGGGCGTAGCCGCCTGGAACCCTTCGAGAAACGAATGACCAAGTCATTCTTTCCCACTCCTTGGCCCACTATGGGGGCATGAGAAGCTGCAATTGCTGCCACATAGACCTTGAGCGTGGAAGGGGCCCTTATCCAACAGCTCTTGCAGGAAGGACAGAATTAGTGATATGTCACAGGATTCTGGGTCTGCGCCTCGGGTTGTACACCAGGTGGAGAAGACAGACCACTTGAGCTTATAGAGTCGTCTAGTAGACGGAGCTCTAGCCTGTGATATTGTGTTCATGACATTCTCGGGGAAGACCGTAGGCTCCCGTCGAGAGGCCAAAGGTGCAGAGCCCACAGCTCTGGCTGGGGGTGCCAAATCGTGTTGCCTGCCTGAGAGAGGAGGTCCCGTCTCAGGGGAATAGGCCACGGGGCTGCTACGAGCAGCTGAGACAGTTCCGCAACCCAAGGCTGGTTCTTCCAGAGTGGGGCTACGAACAGCACCTTGTTCTCTGATCCTCCTGATCGTCTGTGGTATGAGAGCGATCGGGGGGAAGGCATTGAGGAGCCGGTTGGGCCAGTTGTGGGCCAAGGCATCCCTGTCCTTCGAAAAATAGGTTGGGCAATGAGTGTTGTCTTTTGAGGCAAAAAGGTTGATTTCTGCCTTGCCGAAGACTTCCCAAATTTTCTGAACAGACTTGGGGTAGAGCGTCCATTCCTCTGAAGGGACGTTGCTCCGAGATAGCATATCTGCTCCCTGGTTCAGTCTGCCTGGCACATGAGTTGCCCTTAGTGAGCGCAGATTGCACTGAGCCCATTCCAAGAGGCAAAGTACAAGGGAGAAAAGGCGTCTTGAGGAGAGACCTCCCTGGTGATTTATGTAGGACACCACTGTCATGCTGTCTGATCGGACTAAGACGTGGCGGTCCCGTAAGACCGGCAGGAAGTGACGAAGAGCCAGACTTACTGCCTGCATTTCTAAGGGCAGTTGATGTGCAGGCCCTTTTCCTGAATCGACCAGTGGCCGAAGGCCGGTGTGCCATCGCACAGAGCCCCCCAACCCATTTTGGAGGCGTCTGTTGTGACCACCTTTCGTCTGCATGTGGTGCCCAGGGGCACACCCTGCTCCAACCAAAGAGGATTCCTCCATGGGGCTAGAGCTGTTACACAGACCTGATCCACCCAGATGCGTAGGCGTCCGAGATGCCAAGCGTGAGGCGGAACTCTCGGTTTCAGCCAGTATTGCAGCGGACGCATCCGAAGAACGCCCAACTGCAGTACTTGAGACGCGGAGGCCATGAGACCCAGCATCTTCTGAAACACCTTGAGGGGGTGTGACGCTCCGGGCGTAAAAGAGGCCGCGAGCTGCTGAATAGCTAGGGCACGGTCTGGCACGATTCTGGCCGTCAGGCGGTTCGAATCGAAAACCGCCCCCAGGAACGAAATCCGTTGGCTGGGGGACAGAGCGCGTTTGGCAAGGTTGATTCTGAGCCCCAGGCATTCCAGGTGACTGAGGAGGAGGGACCTGTGGGACCTTAGCTCTTCCTCTGACTGTGCTAGAACAAGCCAATCGTCGAGGTAGTTCAGAATGCGGATTCCCGTCTGCCTGAGAGGGGATAGAGCCGCGTCCATGCACTTCGTGAAAGTGCGAGGAGCTAGAGACAGTCCAAATGGAAGGACCATGTATTGATATGCAACCCCTTCGTAGGCGAATCTCAAAAATCGTCTGTGATGGGGGGCTATCTGGATGTGGAAGTATGTGTCTTTCAGATCCAGGGAGAAGAACCAGTCCCCTGGGTATATTTGCGAGAGGATCTGTTTCAGTGTAATCATTCTGAAACGCCATTTCATAAGGGCGCGGTACAGATGTATGAGATTGAGGATGGGGCGGAGACCGCCATCCTTTTTGGGTACGAGGAAGTAGCGGTTGTAGAAGCCCGACTCAGTTTGATCTGGAGGAACCGGTTCTATGGTAAGTTCCCCAACTCCGTGCGCAGAACGTGTGAATTCGCACTCTGGACTCGGGTGGTGATCATCCCGCGGAAACGCGGGGGTCTGCGAGCGAACTGGAGTGAATATCCTCGAGATATTATTCCCATTACCCAATCTGATATCCCGGGGATGGCCCGCCAGGCCTCGGCCTGTATGACAAGGGGTTGAATGCATTGGGAAGGTATGCCGCCTTTTGGGGGCTTGACTCCTGTGGAGAGTGGAAGAGGAAGGTTGCTCTTTTTATGACAATGTTTGTGTTTTATATAAGTGCCCGCTATAACAGCGATGGGTTGTGCGGGCGTTAGAACAGACCCGGTATTCACATTGTGGAACAAAAACACATGTTCGCCGGCACCTGGAACGTCCAGCCGCAACGAGACCCTTCCTCTTCCTTTCCTCGGTCTCAGGATGGTGCCTGAGGCGCAGGGCCCAGCGTGATCTTTGGACAGGGTCCCTGACGCCGAGGGTGGGGGAAACGTCTCCCGGAGCGAGATCGTTGACGCGTCTCAGCTCCTGTTACCTTCTGGGCAGCGGGGGGCGTGGCCTTCACCGGCTGCTGAGTTGGTGCTGGCATGGAGCGAGCCGACGCAGGTCTGGACCCGGGTCTCTTGGGCAGGAAGTGCTTCATGGCCTGCGAAGATTTCTGCGCTGCGGTGAAGCGTTCCGCAAAACCCTCCACTGCTGGTCCGAACAGGCCGGCAGCGGATATTGGAGCATTGAGGAAGGGGACCTTATCTGCTTCCTTGATCTCTGTGAGCGTCAGCCACAGATGGCGCTCGAGCACCACGAGACTGGCCATCGATCTGCCTATCGCCTGGGCCGTGGCCTTGGTGGCGCGTAGGGCGAGATCCGTCGCGCTCCGCAGTTCTTTGAAGGGCGCGATATCTGTACTGGACACGTCCATGCCCTGGAGGAGTTTGGCCTGGTACACTTGAAGCACTGCCATGGAATGCAATGCTGATGCCGCTTGGCCGGCGAACGAGAATGCGCGTCCAGCATGGGCCGAGGTGGTTTTGCACGGCTTAGAGGGATGGGCCGCTTTTGCCGTCCAACCGATGGCCGAGGGCGGACACAGATGTGCGGCCACCGACTCATCCAGGGGAGGCAGCTTCTCATATCCTTTTTCTTCCGCGCCGTCAACCGAGGTGACAGCGGAGGAAGAAGAGGGTCGTAGACGGGCTGAGTAGGGAGCGCGCCATGACTTGGTGACTTCATCGTGAACCTCCGGGAAGAACGGTGAAGTTCGCTGACGAGGGGCTTGGCGGCACCCCGGCATGAACCATTCGTCCAGGCGGCTGCGAGCAGGTTCCTCCGGAGAGGACCACTCTCCGGAGGCAGACGCCGACGGAAGCTGGTCGGCCTGGGAAAAACGAACCGGCGAATTTTCTCTCTTTGGAGAAGGCGAGGCACGCCGAGGGGATGTGAGCTCGTGGTTCCCCGAGCGCTTAGTTCCTCTACCCCGCTGCTTCGTCTCCGTAGAGTGAAGCGGGAGGGATCGAGAAGCTATCCGCGAGCGCAGAGAGGAGAGACTCATGCTCTCGCAATGAGGGCATTTCGTCTCTCTGAGTGCGTCTTGAGCATGGGAAACTCCCAAGCACGAGACGCACTCGCCGTGACCATCAGCGGCGTGCAGGGATATCCCACACGAATGACAGTGACGGCGCTGCATTTGCAACAACGCCGCAGGAAATTTGCTCATAGAAATTTGCTGTTTTAGAGCTTGCCGGATGGCGGCAGGGAACAGGAATCAGCGCTGCTGAGAAACCAGCGAGTCGCTGAGCAGAGAGGTCCAGTCCGCTGCAATGCTTTTCCGACGGCGAAGCTATCAGTCCGAGTAGCGAGGTAGAAGTCGTCGCTGAAGGAGAAGAAATCTGAGGACTCTACGGTGATGTGTCTGCTTATATAGCCATAAGCCCCACCCTTTTTGGCGGGCACCATCGCCATAGGTCCGTGCAGCTTCGCTGCCATTGGCTCAAAGTGTTACTTTGCAAGCACCAATGGCCGTGCAGTATTCACTGCGTTATTGTAAAGCTTCAGTCATCGGGAGAAAAAGGAGTTTTCCCCATAGCGTCCTGCTACGCAGTACGAGTGAAGTATCGATAGGGAACTCACCTTAACGCGTTGGTTATCTCCTAAGTTGAGAGGTCTCTCAACAAACGAAGAATTAAATTGCGTTTGGGACGTTACCTTGCGGCTTCATCTGTGAACGGTTGAGCAATAAATTCCTAAATCTGCTGAGGACAGTTTCCGAAAATCTTCCACGGGGAAGAGAGTGAGAATGACGAAACGGCAGGCAGCAGCAGCTTATATGCAGGGAGACGGGACTCCCGCACGGCTGCTGCGATTGGTCTGCCATGACTGGCAGGCGTGGTGTCATTGGTGCTTCCGCAATTGGTGAAGGCATCCTATAGTGAGATACCGAACGAGTGTTAGAAAGAGAACTTCAAGCTATAGCCTCTAAATACATTTCTGGTTGAAGGCAATGACCCCATCAAAGTTCTTATAAGAAGCCCCATTCAAAGTTTCTCAAAGGAAAATACAGGCTTTTAGGTGTGGAAAAGGATACCAATCTTATTCTAAAGCCAAATTCATTAGTTGCTGTGAAATGTACATTTATGTTTTAAGCTTAAATTAGCATTAGTTGATGTATTCTTAACAAACAAACATGAATTTACAGAGAACAGCTGCTCTTAAATTATGGTAATAAATAAAATAATTAAATCATTTAAGGTTATTTTGGTATTTTATATCTAATGTATTATGTTAAATTCTGTGGCTTACCAGCTTACTAGTTTTTAAGTTATTTTGATATGGTGATGTGAGCAGAGCACAACACGATCCAGGCCGGTGTGTACTTGAAATATTTAAATTTACTTGCGATCTGAGTGAACAAAGAATTAGGAACATATAATACACATAAAAATTTATCATTTGTTAATTAGTAATTACAGATGAAGCGAAGAAGTGTTAAATAAGTAAGAGCATTAGTGTCTTCTGTAGTGGTTACTTAACCCTGTGGTGAAGCAGTTTATTATTCTAATGAAAAACACAGAATATCGAATAGCGTTTTTAATTTTTCGAATAATTATTGCTGATCGAATATTCTAATAGCCCCTATTAATATAATGGCCAACTAACCAGTTAGTAGTAGATTTGGCACTGAACAGCTGTAAAGTCCTGCTAGAAATGGAAATTAGCATCTCCTTGTTTTCAAAATGAAAATGCAAAATTTACTACCATCTTAAAAGACGCCTTTGGACCACTGAGCAACAGTCCAGGAGATGAATTAAAGAAAGATCGTAACTTAATTAACTTATCTTAACTGTTTGGTAACCATGGTCATTTCAGTTAGGACCTCATTTAGAACAAAAGCTATTACAGAACAGCATTTCCTAAGCATTATCTTATCTTAACTACAAATAGGAAAGGGGTATAACAAAAGCATCCTAACTTGAATAAAAACCATTTAACTTTAACCCGACAGCTGTCCCAAATCTAAAGTTATATGAAAGGCAACGGAAACGATCACTTTACAGTAGACTTGTTGGAGTGTATGTTAACGCTTCAAGGCGAAAACCAGCAATGTTTGAGGTTGGCGATATTTCTGGAGTAATTTTTCATTCTTCAGTGTGGTCACGGATCCTTAAAGTCTTATTATTTCCTAATATAACACCTTTAAAAGTCATACAGTATTAAATTCAGATTCTACGGGTCTTAAATATTTTGGTCTCATTTCCGCAAAAAATATTTCAGTCATTAAAATCATTGAACAGACCTAAGATTTTTCTCCCCGCAATTGCTGCATCGTCACGACTCATCAGAGAGAACTGAGGTCGCAGAGTACAGGTTGAAGTAGCCGACAGCTAGTTTACAGCATCCTAGCTAAATTGTTTAAATGCAAGCTTAATAAAAATGGCTAGAATGATGAGTTCTCGTGGTGGTTAAAGCCGGTGCCTGAAAATGTCTACAAGGCAAACTGTGCCGTTTGTCGGAGATGTTTTAAACTCTGGAGCACGCGAAAGGCTTCCAGCAGATTACAGGGTTTCTTTTCCACTCTTTTTAAATTGTAATGGATAATGACGTACAGCTGTTTGATTTCGTTTGATATTTTAAATATTTTATTTGTAACAAATACAAACCTTATGCTTGGAAAATGTGTTTCCTAACGGCTTTAATCCAATGCGATGTTCAAACAAGACGAACATCTAATTTGGTTAAATCATTTTTAAAGAGTACATTCCTCAATATTTTTAAGGGCTTATTTTGGTTTATGGAGTGTCCGACAACAAGTTTATGTACATACATGATGTAAAAATACTATTATTTCGTAATAATAAGCAGTTTTTATTACCTTACTTCTTGACTGACTCTCAAATGATTCGTTCCGCGATTCATCTGTGTAATCTCCGCCTTTCCGCCAGCGTAGTCTGATCTGATTGGTCAGATAGTGTAGTCTGCTGTGATTGGTCAGATGGTCTAGTCTGCTGTGATTGGTCAAATGGTCTAGTCTGCTGTGATTGGTCAAACGCGTTCAGCATGTGTCGCAAATGGACCGCCTATCATTACTGCTGTATTACGGTTTGCAGGTGGTTGGATATTAACAGTGTATAGAGAGAGATGGCGTCGATTTTACCTTACCAGTTCGAGCCCGAGTCTGACGAATCATTCTTTAATCCTTATACAGATGCCAGTAAGAAAAAGGACTGTTTTAGACACTTCTCTTGTAACAGTTAGTTATCACGGCATACAGTGTACGGTGTTCGTATCTTCAGATGTTATTATAACTATAGTACACCACGCAGTTCTTGAAATAAAGACTTTGCGAGTTAATATGGTTGAACACTTACATTAGCGCAACGAGTTTATAGCTAACGTTAGGTAAACAAACAGTAACAACCCCAAAAATAACGGTAACGTTAGCTAAACACAGACATGAGATAACGTCACACAAATTTAATTTTAAGTAAAGACAAAAATAAAGAGGTCACACTTACAGGTTGTGATTCGGTGGAGCTTACAGGTCCAAATAAAGTTGGTAGGCAACATCTTTTAAGGAAAGACGTTTAATGTATCCTGCAGTAAAGGCGCCAAGATTGATGAAGCAATCTTCGGTAAAAATGACGCGCGCAAAGTAAAACGTTCGGTTTATACTCCTTTGGTGTCGTTTGAAAAATAAATAGTAACCATTTTTCCTCAGAAGTTCTTCCTTTGGTAGTGAAAATAAGACTGACTTAGTTTCACTACATAGAACACAGCTTCTCTTAGACATGATGCACACGTCACGAACGAGCTAGTACAGTGTTTGGGGAGGAGAGAGTTAAGTTTTCGCAGTCAGTAGGCGGGGATTTTTCTAGTGACGTAGGTACATTGTGGTTAAAGATTCGGACAGGTCATGGCTTGTTCGCGTGATTCAGAGTCGATTACCTTTTTTATAAGCTAATAACTTTGTTATTCGTTCACCTTCGGATTTACAACTTGGCAGATTGCTTACATTCAAACACGGCAAAATTAAACACTTCATGAAATGTATTTTTTATGATCTCGAGGAATGTACTCTTTAAATACTATCTCATGTGTTATAATTAGCCATTTATATTTGTTTTTATTGGTGAATATTTAACTAAACCCGTCAAGATGACTCGCAGCACCCGTATGACCCTGTGTTAGTTTATAAAGAGCACTTACACATGTGTACTGTAACATAGCCATGGAAAAAATGAAGAGATCGCGCCAGCTTTGTCTTTAATTAGCATTTCTACATGTATTCCAGCCCAGTGCATCTTGAATTTCAACAGAAACAAACCTCAGGAGTGACACAGTAAAGTGTATAATGAATGAAAGCTGTGATTAAAAATCAGGCTTATTCCATCATATACGACCCAGTCTGTGAAAACCCATCTAAAGTATTTTTTTGTGACTTGCTGTTTCTACATAAAACCATCTCATGTAAAGTAAAGAACATTCTGTAAAAATATATCGATATCTTTATCTTCTTGATATCTTAGACTGAGTAAGGCCATGTCAAAGATTGTAATCATAGTGAAATGAATGCTTGAAATCAAATTTGATGCTCGTTATCTCATAATTAGATTCAGAGACTTTAGCCTGGTTTTCTCAGACTGGGTCACATATATTTATTTTTTCAAAAAAGTTTTCATTTTGTGCATATAAATGCAAATATAAAACAATATTTTTGTTTTGAATTTGGGTGAAATTCTGTCAGTAGTTCACAGAAAAAAAACAGTATGCAGAAAAACTGCAAAAAAAAATTTGTGCAAAACTAAATTTTTAGAGGTGTATATGAAATATAGATGTATTATAATGTGTATGTCCATCGCAGGTTTGGTCTTAAATTTCATATAAAGTGGCATCAAATTGGTCTTAAAAAGTCTTAAATTTAGCTTGCTATATCTGTAGACACCCTGTTCTTACAAAAAGGGTACTACAGCAAGTCGCTCATGTTAATTCAGATTAGCTGGTGAAACGATCTTTCAGACTGTGTCTTGTGAATCGAGAATCGACTCGAATCGAGAGCTTGTGAATCGGAATCGAATCGAACCGAAACATCAGAATCGATACCCAGCCCTAGTCAATATAGTCCTACCTCTTTTTCGTTGCTTTCGTCATGTGGTGAAGAGTTGTTATTGAGAGCAGGGGAGAGGAGCTTAATGTTTTTGATTAAAGAGTGCAAATTAATTTAAAAAAAATAATGATGTGCATGGATAAATCATTTATAACAATCACTGCAACACTGTGTAAAACACTTAGAATTTTCCTGTTTGATTTTATGGTGACTTTAAATGTAAATGTAACTTAATGTGCCTTCCACAGTCCAATATAAGATTTCCTAGCTAGAAATAAGAATCCTAAATCAACTTAATGTTTGCTTCTGTAATGGCAATTTGCGAAAATCCTAAGGTAACTCGTGAAGTCTTAAAGTGATACTTCACCCAAAAATGAAAATTCTGTCATTTACTCACCTTCGAGACTCAAGTTCTGATGAACACAGAGATTGCTTATAACCAGACAGCTTTCCCCCCCCCATTGACTACCATAGTAGGAACAAATACAATGGTAGTCAAAAGTGCCCCAGAACTGTTTGCTGCCCTACATTCTTCTAAATGTCTTCTGTTGTGATAAAAAATTATAAAGTAATTTTTCCTACTATGGGAGTCAATGGGGGGCAAAATCTCTCTGGTTATTAGCATTCTTCCAAATATCTTTCTCTGTGTTCATCAGAAAAAAGACATTTATACAGATTTGGAACAACTCGAAGGTGAGTAAATGATGACAGAATTCTCATTTGTGGGTGAAGTAGGATCACTTTAAGTTAGGACCTAAGATAAGAAACTTTCTATAATATGCCCCCTGTAGTCTAAGGGCCTGTTTTCAAGCCACATTTTCAGCTAAAACAGGAAAATGTAGATTGTTTTGACATTGTTTTAATGTCTGTGTGAAACTTGTTAAAAACTGAAACGAAAAACGTTTCTGTTTTTTTACTACACTGTAAGAAAACCCTGCTTTTATAAATGTAAATTAGACGTTACATTTGTTTGTGCGGGACTTTCCTAGATGAATTTAAAGCAACACTTTGTCGTTTTTCGACCTTAAAATAATGTCTCTAAAATTATTTCAGTGGTAGAACAACTCTTAAACGGACGAATTCTGCTGATGCTGCTACCTGAGTAGCCTCCTAGAGGCTGGCTACAACTGTAAGTTCTGTGTTCCCTGCCTGCGGAAGAGTGCGATATGGTCTCTAAACAATGTTTCCCACAGAGAAGCTTATACAGCAACATTATTTACAACACTGGTAACAGACAATTGCGCTTATCAAGCACATGTAAACAAAAGTTCAAAGGTGTCATTTGAAAATACAGATTGCACTGAATATGTGAAAGCTCAAGCAGAACAAATAAACACAATAGACTCGCGATTGCTTCCGCGTTTTGTCTCAGTCACATCCGGCACATGTAGATTTCATAGGGAACAATTACATTTTCACTCAAGATGCAAATGGGATTACGGTCAATGACGTGAGTCAAATTATCCAAACACTACATCATACATCGACAACCAAAAAGGGTAAAGACTTCAGGCACTCACTAAATCCTTGGTGTTTCGAGTCAGACGTGATCACCCAAACGTGTTTTTTCGTCAATTTTAACAATCATAGGTAGTTTAGATGGTTAGAGTAAGGTTAGGGTTAGGGTGTGGGTTAGGGTAAAGGTTTCGTAAGACTTGAAACACCAAAGATTTAGTCAAAACCAACAAGCCACGCCCACGGATCTGACTCGAAACACCAAGGATTAAGTGAGTGCCAAAGACTTCAGGCTATCCGTTTCAAGCTACATCCACAAATATGATAATAGCGAAGTAAACCTTTGCTCTTACTTGAACACAGGGTTTGATCACAGAGGCACTCAACAATACTTAGCTGCAATGCTGTCAGTTTGCTGCAATTGTTTTAGTAAACATAGCCTTATCACTTGGTGACAAATTACCTCAACCCTATGAGAGCGGAAGTGGCTTAGCCAGCTGAGATTTAAGCGGGCGTATGCACCTTGTGTGCATAGTCTATTCGCAGTTTCCAGGACATCTCTCTGAAAATGTGCTTATAAAAAGAAACCAGATTGAAACCTCTCTTTTAAAAGAAAATAAACTTATTTTAGGAGAGTACATTACTGTCGTATGTTACTCTATTGATAGAAATGTCATGATTAGCCTTGACATTTTGGTCAGACGTTGTATATTATCAGCATGTTTACATATGATTTTTTTTATCAAACAATCATTTGAATCATCTTTTAGCATCTTAGTCCATTGTATACATTAAATAGTTTGTAGGTCGTGCTCAGTTTCTTTCCTTTCTTTTATCTTACAGAAATAAACAGCAGGTGGGTCATGTGATGTTGGCTTTTAAGGGGAACGTCAGACAGATGCTCAGGCACTCAGAGGCGTCGTCAGTGGTGGAGTATGCATACAATCAAAAAGCCATCCTCTCACAGAGACTTATGCTTACTGAGGAGCTCTATGGCAACACATTCCAAATCTGCAAGGTAGGAGCAGTCTTAAAATTCACCTTTATATGTTGTTTAAACATAAATGTGTGTTGGTAGTTAGTGTACAGATCCATCCTATAACAACAAAAGATCACCCATTTCTGTTTTAATTCCCATTAAACCTCAGCAGTTCCATTAGCATAGTTTCTGCTCTGAACGAGATGCACGCTGTCCACCATTGTCTCCACTTCGAAGCAGCTGTAGGTTTCCATGCTAGAACTGAGCAGCCTCGGAAGGCTTCTCTATTAGTGCGTTTTTTATGCTCTTCCCAAAAGTAACATTGTATTAGTGTTGTCACGATACTGGAATTTCTAACTTCGGTACGATACATAAAAAATATAAATGTTTGATACCATTTTCGATATCACAGGAAAAAACTGCCATAACATTAAAGCCCTATATTTTCTTATTAAAAGGTAAATTGAACAAGACTAGACAATGAGGTATATTTTTACATTATTTATTCATTGTTAATCTAATGTTAATTTTACTAATACATTTACTATTTAAAATCAAAGTTCTATTTGTCAATATTAATGGACCAGAGCTCACATAAATGGTTAATTTTTTTTACTAACATTAAAAAATATTAATAAATACTTGAACAGATGTATTGCTCATTCATGGTTATTTACTGGTAGTTAATACATTTATACGATTAACAAATGTATATTGGGCTTTTATTCACATATAATCATTGATCAGCGGACATAGAGACATAAACGCAAACTTTAAAGAATACATAACATGAGATCATGAAAATTACATTTCATGCAGTGTGTAATGTTGCCGTGTTTGTTATTCATTCACCTTTGGATTTACAACTTGGCAGGCTGCTTACTTTCAAAGTTATTGGCTTGGAAAAAGGGGAGTCGACTCTGAATTACGCAAATGAGTCGTCCCTAGTCGGATTCGTGAACTGCCGCGGATTTACGTCACTACATATATTCGCCGCCTACGTTTTGCCATGACTCTCGTTGTGTGTGTGTAAAATTGTCAATGATGACCTGGATTATGTGCGGCAGTGGGAAACATCAGTGACGTGAGTGACCCGCGCAGTTGACAATCACACACAGCCTGCACTGGTGGCGGGTCGCGTTTTTCTCGTCTTTCCACATTAAATAACAACTAGAAGAAATTCCAAATTTGCAGGTCGCACATGCTTGAGTACTTGTAAAAAATGCTTGCACTGCTTCGAAAACTAGTCACAAAATGCGACCATTTAGTCGCAGTCTGGAGCCCTGTAACAGTGTTTCTCCTACCATAACCTTGGGAGGCCCGCCCATCCAACGGCACCTCCCACCCCCCTTGAAGGTCAAGTTAATGTAGCGCCAGATCACAAGAGAAGTCATTTAAGGTTACCTTTCCCATATAACATGTCTATACCTTGTTCTCATATTAAACATGCTAAAAAGCGTTGTTATTTATCTTGTTTACATGGCGTCATGCCATTTCTGTTTCTACATGGTCGCACCTTTATAATTCTCCTCTGCTCTCCGTATCGAGTTACGCCGCGATGCCCTCACACACACATACCCCTGCGCGCACATACACAGGTAAGCACACTCCCACCAGCGGACAGAGAGCGAGTGTGGGAGAATGTCGCGTCAACCACCTGAAAAGCAGATAAAAATATTTGCGTTCCCAGGGTTGTGAAAATGGCAACATTGGCTCTCCTGCTTCTAGTCCAAGTACTGAAAAGACTTGAACGCCCTGCCCCTGACAAGCAACAGTCCAGTTACCACCGGATGACAGGTTTTCACCCAGCTTATCCTTCGTTCCATCTGGACCGCAAGACAAAATGAACCATTCAAATCATCAGACTATTTATGCAGTTTAAATTGAGCAGCATGTCTACATAACTGAGCTGTACACATCACACGCACTCAGGGACATTCATGTTGATTATATTTTGCCGCTATATCTTCTAATATCTTTATTTAGCACCAAGCATGCTTCATTTTAACCCTTTCCTCACCGTGAGCGCTGCTTCTCCCGCCAAAGACTCGTATAAAGACCTGCAGACACTTTTTCAAAATGTAGCAGTAGCCTATTCAAGTATTTTTAGCTGTCAGTCAGTTTACTGTTTGCTATATAAATTTGTGACAGATTATAAACCATAACGTCTTGTATCTACATTAAGCATTAATGATATTAATAGCATTAATAATCATCATGTTAAGAGCATTTCATAATGAATCATGTTTTAATCAGAAAGATTATTTAGAATCAGTTCTAGTATGAATGGCATGGACAGGCTACTTTTTAGAAACTTTGTAAGTACTCCTGCTCATGATGTATTCTTTTCAGTTGTTATGTTTTGTTGTCAGTAGTTTTTTAAATATTAAAATGAACCACTAGGACTTCGCTTTAGCACCAGAGCCTACAACACATTTTCTCAGTTACCAGGCCTTCTATGTTTCATACAGACTGTGGCTATCAGAATATAAAATAAATGGCCTGATAAAACATTAGATTGATTAATTAAATATTATTTATTTAAAAAATATTGTCCGGACCTCCGACGCAAAAATAAAATAGAGACTGCAGTCTGGTCTGGTTCCAATACTCAAGAACAGAGAACGCATAAAAGTACCTGGATGTGTTCTCGATATCAAGGATGCATCTGATGCAGCCTCGCGTGCGTTTGAAACGCACTTGAAGTCCCAGAAGTCACTGCGGCGTGTCCATCCAAGTTCATTCTTCAGAGGCTGCCTCGCAAGTCTATTCTTTGCATTCTTGGACTTGAGAAACGGCCTTGTCTCTTAGCGTGCTACAAAGACTCTAAACACCTTAACTACAGTTATACCTTTTCTAGGAGTGTTTCCCAAACTATACCTTAGAAAAATGGTTCTCAACCAGGAGGGCACAGAGGGTACTGCAGGTGGTTCCCCGAAACGGCAACCTTTGGAACTCGATCACAAATTGACGTTCAGATGTTCCGTCTGAAGCCGCACATGTGAGCGGCCGCGCAGACTAATTGTAGGTCCTGCTCAGTGCAATTTTAGGCTGTGCACAAAAGCATAATATCTCCAAATAGGGAAACGTCCACTCAGGAACCATTGACTCCCATAGTAGGAAAAATTACTTTGTCATTTTTTCTGTTCTGTTGAACACAAAAGAAGACATTTTGAAGAATGTAGGACAGCAAACAGTTCTGGGGCACTTTTGACTACCATTGTATTATGTACTATGGTCGTCAATGGAGTGCAAAATCTGTCTGGTTATAAGCCTTCTTCTAATTATCTTTCTCTGTGTTCATCGGAACAAAGAATTTTATATAGATTTGGAACAACTCGAAGGCGAGTAAATGATGACAGAATTTTCATTTTTGGGTGAAGTATCCTTTTATTATTAGAAGCTTTTTTTCACAGTGGCCACTAGCGGGGTGAATTCTTGTGACAGTGATAAGTGATAAGGTATAGCTAAGAGTGCTCCAGACCAACCTTCCGAAAGTATGACTTACAGAAGGTATACTTAACTAGGAATGTTTCGGGAAACACATATTAACGTCAAGGTACATCTTAAGGTATAACTTAGAACGACGTAGCGTTAAGAAGGTTTCGGGAAACATGGCCCAGAGCACTTCGGAAGGAGGCACGTCATAGAACCAGGAATTCAACAGCCTGTTCTCTGAGAATTGAGATGACAATGTAAAACACCTATTGTTTAGCACATCAAAAACATAATAAAGACTTTGAAAATCAGGACCCCTTTAATATCCAAATTATTTTTGAAATAAAAAATCTATAATTTTGACCCATACAATGTAGTGTTGTCACAGTACCAAAATTTCAGTAGTCGGTACCAATACCAGTAAAATTCGACGGTTCTCTGTACCAATTTCAGTACCACAGCAAAACACCAGTACATGCTAATTGAAACACAATTTTATTAATAAAGCTCATTTTTAATATAAATGTATAGAAAGCAATACCATTTTGTATACATGAAGTACAAGTTCATTGTTGCTGAAATGGTGCTCACTGGGGTCTTTCATGCTGATGAACATCCTCCTCAGTCTGCTGCTGTAAAAGACAAATAGAATAAACTTCAGTAAGTCAACTGACTGAACAAACATGCATATGCAATATTAAAACAAACCTCAGTTTTTATACTGCATTTACACAAGAATACTTACATTAAGGTAACTGAATATTAAAATAATAAATGCAACAGATATATTTTTCTTTAGTTTAAATGTGGCTTTTTAAACCTAATAGAGTTATCTATCCAAGACATACACATTGCTAGTCATACAGTTAGTATGCTAGTTTTCTAGCACATAGCTTTTGGATAGGCCTATATAAAACAGGTACTGTAAACCCCATCCTGTCCTCCCATTTATTTTATCCCATTACAGTTATAAAAGCATTAAATGGTTAATAAGGACACTTGACTGGATTAGCATTAGCGCTAACAAATTAACACGCAAACAGGGACGTTTATTTTAACGTAACCTTTAACTAATGATACAACATTCATAATGCAAACACGAACAGAATTTGAAACTTACCGCTTGAACTTGTTAACATAAATCCGGATGCTTCCTCTGAAACTCCGTTCGTTTTCTTCGTGATATGACTTTAATCTGAAGTATTTCTGTGCGCACCTCTTGTGGATCGGAGCCGCGCTTATCCGCTCATCACGTCTTATTGCGTCTATAAAAAGTTTCCGACTGACAACCTGTCAGACAGAGCATCAGTACCCGGTTGACCCAGTACGTCGGTGCTACCTGGTCTTATGAAAATTAGGTTCCGACAACTTTTTTATTTTTAGGTACCGACTTGGACCCGAAGTACCGGGACTTTTGACAACACTAATACAATGTATTGTTGGCTATTGCTACAAATATAGCTGTGCTACTTATGACTGGTTTTGTGGTCCAGGGTCACAATTCTGTAGCCACAGGTTTTCTGTCAGCATGCATTATAAAATATATCCGATACATAATAATAAATGCCAATTTCTCTCAGTCCACAGTTTGTCCTACACTAGTGAAAGTTTTGGAAAATAATCCAGAGAAGCTAGAGAGCATTGTGGAGGAAATGAAGCAGATCCTCACACCACTGGCACAGAAGTGAGTTTTATAGTACTAATCTCATATTGTTTTTTTTCATTGTTGAAATTGCTGATAAAGGGACAGATCATCAAAAAATTGCCCCGTTATTTTCTCACCTTCATGCCATCCTATGTCTATATGACTTTCTGTAACACAAAGTTATATTAAATGCATCTTGGCTCTTCCAAACTTTGTAATCACAATTGAAGCTCTAAAAAGCACATCCATCATAAGCTACATACGACTGCAGTGGGTTATCGAATGCCTTCTGAAGTGAAATGATACATTTGTGAGGATGGCATGAGGGTAAATTGAGGGGGAGGGGGAGAGGTAGAGGGAGAGAGATGCGCGCTTTATTACTGCCGCAAACATTTTGGCAGTGCGTGCGTGTGTGTGGAGCATTTTAAAGTGTCAGAGAAAGACACAGCACGGGACTTGCCGCACGGAAGTAAATTTCCGAATGAAAGCGTCTTTACCGGTCGGTCGGCCCTGCCGCTCGCGACATCCTTTGACATCATACATTGGTCGCGTGCACACAGTTCCCTGTACTAAACAACTTGTCAAAGTATGTTCGGTGCAACCACGAGTGCACCTTCTAGAACAGTCATCTTTTTTGGGCGGAGTTTGGAGGAGAGACGTGAACTGAAATGGTTGTCAGTCAGCATCAGTCAGAATTGCTTGCATTGGATGTTTTTTTTTCTCAAATCATTTTGCAATGTAGCCTATAATAATCCAACAGGTTTAGTTTATTCGTATTTTTAGTTTATAGGCCTAATGTGGAATGACACTTTTTAATGAAGTGTTTTGTTGTAGGGGTACAGAGTAACGTACATTACATTCTTTTAGCAGTCAGTTATAGGCCTAATTAATATAGGCTATTCATGAAGGGAGAGGGCTCAATTTTTTGTTTGAATTTACTTTGTTTTGCTCAATTTTATATTAAGTTGTATTGTATTTTATTGAAAAGCAAGACAAATTATAAAAAGCACATTTTGACTATTCAGTTTGTGCAATAGTGAAAAAAATAGCTTAATAAATAGAAGACATGCAAAAAAGCATGTTCGGTATTATTCGGCCTTCGGCCAAGTGTTTCACATCATGTTCGGCTTCAGCCAAGAATTTTCATTTCGGTGCATCCCTAATTGTTTGCAAGAGCATATAGAGAAGGGGGCCAACATTCTTTGTCATGTTGTTTGTTAGGTTATAAACAGACCCTACACATTTTGGTCCATACAGTTTCTATACCTTATTTGGTTGTAGCAGGTGTCTTATTGTGCACTATATAAAGATGTGTCTTCCATATAGTTTCTATACCTTATTTGGTTGTAACAGGTGTCTTATTGTGCACTACATAAAGACGTGTCTTCCCTGAAATAAATGAGTTCAAAAGCTTGATGCCTCTATATGTCTCGTTTTTGTGCTCCCAGATCTGCAGAAGAATTCTCTCACAACATCCAACCTATTTCTGATTTGATTTTAAGGGTGATCCAAAACACAGAAAGAAACTTAGTGTTGGTGAAGTTCAACACCTACCCAGATAGTTAGGGATGGGCACCGAAACACAGTATTAAACGAGCCCCGGGGCAAAATTATGAAAGACCGGAGCATCAATAAGAGCCGTCCTTTTCTAGATGTCTATATAACATCTGACAAGAGACATATCAGAGTCGTATTGCTGCAACTCTAAAAAAAAAAATATGTTTTGCAGATGTAAATGCAGACATCAAACTGATGTTATCAGGGTAGTTAAATCTTGAATAAAACATACGAAAATCATTGATCTTAAAAATACTGGTACAGATAGGTTATTGGTTTTGGTTAGGGGAAAAGAAGATTTGGTTAACACTGAATGGATGAAAAAAGGAGCTATCAAAGTTAATATCAGAAAGAATGCGGATGTGTTAACTTAAAAGTATGTGTTAATCAGTTTTCACTACCATTTTAATCAGGGTGTTGTCCCCACATGTTTTAAGTTTTCAATTATTTTTCCAGTACCCCAAACCCCTTGTGAAACCACCTCTGAGTGATTCTTTCTGTTGCACCCTCTTCTGTAGTAATGAAGTGCTTTAAAAAGTTGGTCAAAAGCTATATTTTAAGAGTTAGTTTACAAAAACAGATTGTTTTAATTGTCAGAAATCATGTTTTTTATTGTGCATTCCAAGTAATATCAAACTGCAGTTGGGTTGTTTTGATAAAGTGATAATTCAATACAGGTATTTATGAAAATTGAAAAAATTGGTCAGAGGTTGAAAATGTATAAAAACAAAATGATCCGTTTTTGTAAATTAACTCTTTAAATATAGCTCTGAAATCATGTTTTTATTGTGTTAGTTAGCTGTATTGAGTTACTATTAACTCAACACTATTAACAGTTTGATTGATATTACTTGGAACAATACAATAAAAACATGATTTTTGAGAATTTGTCAAAATGGAATTATCTGGAGTGTATTTCAAGAGTTCATCTCTCATCTGTTGTATATATAATTAAAACTACGTTTTTATTGTTGCATGGGATGAGAAACTTGAGAAAAAAAACATTTCACTACATTGCATCACCTACGTATGTGACAATTAAATGACCTTAACCTTGCTGTCTCTTTACAGGGAGGCTGTAATTAAACATTCACTGGTTCACAAAGTTTTTCTGGACTTCTTCGAGCATGCCCCAGCCAAACAGAGAACAGTATGTGTATGACTAGCAATAACATGGATTTTATTGTCATCTGGTTTCTTTGCTAATTTTAGGTCCGTGTCTTTGTGTGTCTAACAGGAGATGATAGAGTCCATCAGAGAGGCAGTAGTGTATATGGCGCACACACATGATGGAGCCAGAGTAACCATGCACTGCTTATGGCATGGCACACCCAAAGTTGGTGCATTCTAAGATTCACCACAGTAGTTCCACAGTTGATCATCATTTCTGTTGTCATTCTGGTGTAACACGTGTTTCTGATCATTTCAGGACCGAAAAGTTATAGTAAAAACAATGAAAACATACATTGCAAAATTTGCAACGGTAAGTTTCTTGAATCTATCAAATGTATGAATGGGTTAATTTCATAAGTTGTATGGGTAAATGTATTTGCAGGAAGAAAAACCTTGTTTCATTATTTTAAGTTAATGTCTTTAGTAACTTCTTAGTCTTAAGAACGATTCTTTGTTAGTTTCTGTAATATTACCTAAACATGTTTTCAACAGGCTTTGTAAGTTTTGCTAATTATTTAGACAATTTCTTGCTGAAATGACATTACTGTCATGTTTGTTTGAAAGGGTGAATATGCTCACCTAATTCTTCTAGCAGCCTTTGATTGCATTGATGACACCAAGCTGGTTAAACAGATTATCATCTCAGTAAGTGCTTTTTAGCTTTACACTTAATTACATTTATTCCTTGTGTTAGCAGTTTATATGCTTTTTTATTTGTTCTGTCTCTTTAAATTTAGGAAATGCTAAGTTCCTTGTCTGAAATAATCAGCACTAAACATGGTAAAAAAGTGCTGCTTTACCTGCTAAGCCCAAGAGACCCTGCACACCTTCTACCTGAGCTAATTCAGCTGCTCCAAAAAGGTGACGGTAATGCACATAGGTATGTTTCTGTGAGTGTGTAATTGACACAGCGGCATTTGAATAGTTTGTGTTGGAGTGCTAAATAATTGTTTTTCTGTCTTGCAGTAAAAAGGATGTAGGAATCAGAAGGAGGGAGCTGTTGGAAACCATTTCTTCTCCTCTGCTGACGTATCTGTGCAAGAACACACAGTCTATGGTCATGGATAAAGCAAGTAGCGTCGCTGTCAGTGACATCTTGGGGTCCGCAGTTGGTAACCTCAGGCCTGCAATGGAGGCCGTGGCAGCCCTGGCAGCTGAGCCCTTTGTACCAGATGGAGAAAATGGCCAGGTAATTAACCCACTGATCACAGCCAGGCCGAGGGAGCATAACTGTTTGGATTAGGGCTATGCGATTTGGGATTTGTTTTTTCATCTAGATGAAAAAACAATTTTCATCTACAAAAAACAATTTTCTACGGCTAATTTTATTTTAGCCGTAGCCTTAAAAATCTTGTATCTTAAAATGAATTAATTTCCTTGACATTTTTTTTTAGAAGTTCTCAGTATTTAAAGTGTTTAGAAACAAAGTATTTGCATTTCTTTGAGGTTTTGTAAATAATTATCTCATATTTTTGTTCTTAAAGGGATAGTTCACCCAAAAATAAAAAAATCTATCATCATTTACTCACCCTCAGTTTGTTCCAAACCTGTATAATGGCAAGAAAAAGTATGTGAACCTTTTGGAATTTCATTGTTTTCCGAATAAATTTGTCATAAAATGTGATCTGATCTTCATCTAAGTCAAGGGTATTGACAAACATAATGTGTCTAAAAATAATAACGGAAAAAAATTCTGATCTTTCATGTCTTTATTGAACACACTCATTCAACATTCAAAATGGCAGTGGAAAAAGTAAGTGAACCCTTAGAATTAATAACTGGTTGACCCCCCTTGGTAGCAATAACCTCAACCAGGCACTTCCTGTAGCTGTGGATCAGACCTGCACATCGTTGAGGAGGAATTTTAGCCCATTCATCATGGCAGAACTGCTTTACCTCTGTTATATTCTTTGTACGCATGGATTAAAGTTCTCCTTCGCTACGACGGATTTCCGTTAATTGCAGGGTTCCCGCCTGTCGTTAATGTCATAAATTCACTTTTCATGATTTTAACCCTTTGACGCGTACGATCACACCGGTGTGATTAGAACATTCAACGCTTTGACTGGCACTGAGCCAGAGACCGACTCAATCCTGCTACCTATCACAACCAGGCTTGAGAGAGAATTTTACTTGCCCGACCGGACAAGTAACTTGAAAAAAATAACACTGCGACATAGAATAATAAGAATATGTGCATTAGACAGAGCTACGTGCTTGTGTGAAGTTCGTTTGTCGTTGTGCTTGTTTGTGTGTGACATTAATCAATAGCGCATCGCTCGCCGACAATGAATCCTGTTATTTAATTATGTCATCTGGCTGTGTGTCTGAGGGAATGAAGTGCACAATTTAACACACTACACAAGTGTTGGTCTAGGATTTGTCTTCGTCTGCACTATATGAGGATATGAACACATGAACTTCATCTCCAGAGTTGCTAAGAGTTTATTTTACCAGCATTGTACTGTTTGAGTGAAGCTATCGTCAAAAACATATTAACTCGGGCGCCGTCTTTCCGACAAGTCATCAAAATAAAAGTCCCGTTGAACTGAACTCTCAGACGAAAAAATACTGTAGTGTACTATAGTATGTGCTATGGAAAATTGTAGTACCCTTGTAGTAAATTGATAAACTAGAGTAAATGCATAGTATACTATAATAAAGTTAAAAAAACACTGGTATCTAGGAATTTTACTGCAGTTTACTATAGTAAATACTGTAATATACTACAGTAATTAATGTGGACAAATATACCACTATTGTATAATAAAAAATTAAAAACACAGTAACGTTACTTAGAAATATTAAATCAAATTTAGGTAAACAAAAAGATTATATGGCCTTAATTTATCCATATGTAACATTAATGTCATTTGTCAGTTACCTGTCTATTCATGTGATGAACTGCATTTGCACGTTTTTTAATGATGACAACAGGCGTTTTATACTTATGCTACGACTAGTGTTGTAGTACTCGAGACCGGTCTTGGTCTCTCGAGTCCGGTCTCAACCATTTTGTGATGGTCTTGTCTCGGTCTCAACAGTCTTTGGTCTCGGTCTTGTCTTGGTCTCAGATTTAGTGGTCTCTGTTTTTTTTTTCAAGACCGCAACTGTGGGAATTACAATAAAATGATGGTGCATTGTCTGATTTAAGTGTTAACATTATTAATGTGATTGGATGTAAAACTTTAATGCCCGGTTTCACACACAAGGCTTAAGACTATAGTCCCAGACTAAAATAAAAGTTTGAGCTGTCTTAACTGGAAATAAATATCCCTGACATATCTTAAAATATGTCGTTGCCATTGTTTTGTCTCAAGATGCACACCAGCAGTATTTTTATCCAAGGCATTTTATTAAAAGTGACTAAAATATCCTAATTTAACTAAAGCATAGTCCTGGCTTAAGTTAAGCCATGACTGTTGTGCCAGATGAATGGGGGAATGTCCTAAAAGAAATCTGTCAACAAAATGAATACAAAGGACCACAATATCCAAGATGTAATTGCAAAAAAGGTACTTGTATTAGATCTTGTTTATTTATATTATAAAGTCTGACATGATCTGAAAACGTGATATTTTGCTACTGAATAATAGATAAGAATGCTTAGAACGCATGATTCTGTAATTATGACTTTTTAATGTGGATCTTTTAGAATTTTAGAGAGTACTAGTCTTTGTCTTGACTCGGCCTGCCTTGGCCTTGTCTTGGTCTCGGCCATTCAACATCTTGGTCATGTTTTGGTCTCGACACCCTCTGGTCTTGGTCTTGTCTTGGTCTCGGTTTAGGTGTCTCGACTGCAACACTAGCTATGACTGTTTGGCCTGTGCTACAAAACCTCTGTAACACCAGTGCTATGTAAAAGTTAACGTACAGCCCTGCCACTAATAATATTTACTGCTTGCCTTTGTTCTATAGCAATCACGGAGAGTATAACCAACTTCAGACACTAGGTAAAACGCTTAGAAGCAAACTTGAGCACTCAGAATCCGAAACAATTATACTGACACTTCATATGAAGTTTTTTTTATGTTCGTACAAGTAGGCTAATTTTTGTACTCGGACAAGTGAATGACAAATGTACTTGTCCGAAGGACAACCACATGACAACGCTTAATGTCAAGCCCTGAAAAACATGCCCTGAAGTTATGTAGATGGTTGATTATTTGTCAATGTGTAGTATAATGTTTTCATAGATTAAAATAGCTTTTAAAATAGGCAAACTGGCAATATGAAAGCGATTTAAAACATCTCCCCTTAAAACACTATATTGGTCTTGACTATTTAAATAAAGTGTCGGTTAAAGGAATATGACTTGGCCTTATAAGAAATTCAGTCAGAAGACATTTTTTCACTTTAATCCATGTGTATGTCTCATGTGTATGACCCTCTTCAAGTCAATCCATAGCATCTCTATTGGGTTGAGGTCTGGGCTCTGACTTGGCCACTCCAAAAGGCGGATTTTGTTTTTCTGAAGCCATTCTGTTGTGGACTTGGTCCGGTGTTTTGGGTCGTTGTCCTGTTGCATCACCCACCTTCTACACAGTTTCAGCTGACGTAGACATTCTCACATTATCCTGAAGAATTGTCTGATATACTTGGGAATTCATCTTCCCCTCAATGATTCCAAGCTGGCCAGGCCCTGATGCAGCAAAGCAGGCCCAAATCATGATGTTTCCTCCACCATACTTTACAGTTGGGATGATGTTTTCATGATGATATGCCGTGCCCTTTCTACGCCGTATGTAGTGCTGTGTGTTTTTTTCCAAATAGTTCAATCATAGCTTCATCAGTCCACAAAACATTTTGCCAGTACCGCTGTGGAGTGTCAATGTGCTCTTTTGCAAACTTCAGGCGTGCAGCAATGTTCTTTTTAGTAAGCAGTGGCTTCCTTCGTGGTGTCCTGCCGTGGATACCCTGCTTGTTCAGTGTTTTATGTATTGTAGACTCATGAACGGAGATGTAGCAAGTTCCAATGATGCCTTCAAATCTTTTGCTGTCATTCGGGGTTGTTTATTTACCTCAATGGTCAGTCTTCGTTGTGCTCTTGGTTTCATTTTGACTGGGCGCCCACTTCTTGGTAGAGTAGCAACAGTTCCAAAGTGTCTCCATTTGTAGATTGTTTGCCTAACTGTAGACTGGTGAACTTCTAAAGTCTTTGAAATAACTTTATAACCCTTGCCAGCTTTATGTAAATCAACAATTCTTGATCGTAGATCCTCTGAAAGCTCTTTTTGGCGAGGCATGGCTCACATAAGCGTGTTCTTCTTGTGCAGCGCAAACTCCAAAAGTTTGAGGGGTTTTTATCAGTCAAAGTAGCTGTAAGCTGTAGACTCCAGGTGTGCTAAAACCTGACTCCAATTAGCTTTTTTGAGGTCATTAACTCAAGGGTTCACATATTTTTTCCACAAGCACTACAAGGTTTTTTTTGGTTGTTCTCAATACAGACATGAAAGATAAAAAAAATGTTGTGTTATTGTTTTAGACACATTTTATTTGTCAATACCCTTGACTTAGATGAAGATCAGATCACATTTTATGACAAATTTATTCAGAAAACCATGAAATTCCAAAAGGTTCACATACTTTTTTTGCCACTGTATACGTTTCTTTGTTCTGCTAAACACAAAGTAAGATATTTGGAAGAATGTCAGCAACCAAACAGATCTCATCCCCGATTGACTCAGATTGTATTTATTTTCCCTAGTATGGCAGTAAATGGGGGATGAGATCTGTTTGGTTACTGACATTCTAACAAATATCTTCCTTTGTGTGGAGCAGAACAAAGAAATGTATACAGGTTTGGAACAACTTGTGTGAGTTAACAGACACATTTTTCCTGAAAATCACACACAACTGATAAAAAATGTTTTAACAATACCATTCACTTAAAGCAGTGGTCACCAACCCTGTTCCTGGAGATCGACCGTCCTGCAAACTGCAGCTCTCCAACCCTGCTTCAGCACACCTGTCTGTAATTATCAAGCAAACCTGAACACCTTGATTAGATAGTTCAGGTGTGTTTGATTGGGGTTAGAGCTGAAATCTTCCGGACGGTTGATCTCCAGGAGCAGGGTTGGTGACCACTGACTTAAAGGGATAGTTCAGAGGCAAAACTAAATTACACCATGTTTTATTCACCCTCAAGGCATCCTAGATGTATATATGACCTTCTTTCAGGTGAATACAGTCGGAGTTATAATACCATTTATCTTGGCTCGTCCATGCTTAATAATGGGAGTGAATCGAGGATGAGAATAGGGCTGAAACGATTCCTCAAGTAATTCGAATACAAAAAAATCGCCTCGTTTAATCCATTTAACTACAGTACACACGGAGCACTGCGTTTCTCCACGGACTGTTATTACTAACGCACAGCCCGCTAAACTCTATTCATGTTACAGGGCTCTCAATTCTCACTCATTCACCGTGAGACACACGCATGTTCACAAGCTCACACGTGTTTCTCATGCTGATTAATAAGTGATAGCTTATTGAAATGGTGAACTGCTATTTTACTTAGTTTTAGTCTATTTTGCAAGTGAAACTTGTTTTCCGGCTGCATTGAGTCCATAAAACTAGATTCGGACTAGTGGATGCCAAATCCTGTTATTTACACATGCCATATTGCTGTTCTGCGTGTCTGAGTGAATGAACTGCACAGTTTAACGTGCTACTCGTGTGATGCTCATGAATTTGTCTGCGCTTTATGAGGACATGAACACATGAACTTCATCTCCAGAGTTGCTCTGAGAATTTATTTAAGAACATTTTACTGAGTGAAGCTAACACACTAAAAAATAAGCGTCTTCCGACGACCTGCCAAAATAAAAGTCTGGTTATTTCGGTATTTTTATGTGGACAAATATATTACTATTTAATATTAAAAAAAAGAAACTAAAACTAATTTAGATCAACTAAATCCATCATGCATGAGCTGTAGTTAGTTGTTTACCTTTGAAATTATTCTTTCCATTTTTATTGATGTTTCTTATTTATACATTTGTATTAGGCCTATATTGCATTTTGAATTTAATATGGCAATAGAATGTACTAAATGGGTTTAGTTATGCAATTTCAGCAATAAATATGTAAATTTTTCTAAAAAGGAAACAAATTAGTTGTTTATATTAAGAGACTTGTCTTATTTTCTCTTGTATATTTAGAGTTGCCCTTTAATAAAGAAAAAGTACTTATTATCCGAATACCCGATTAATCGATGGAAAATCAGTAGAATACTCGATTACTAAAATAATCGATAGCTGCAGCCCTAGATGAGAATTTGAAGCTTCATAAAATGCATCCATCGATCAAAAAACTGCTCGACACTGCTCTATGGGGTTAATAAAGGCCTTCTGAAGCGACCAATGATTTTGTTTATTAAAGATAATGTCTAACTTTGTTCCATTGGCCGCACATGCAAGAGAGGGTAGGTGTCAGGCAAATGACACAGGCGTGTGTCGTAAGTTCTGGTGACGAATGCCATAGGAGACAGCAAGACAAAACGACAAATGCTGTGTAAGGGGCTGATCAGACAGAACGCGCCTTTTGCTGTTAGACACGCCTCTTTTGAATTGTTTTGCGCGCTGCTTATGCGTGCTGGGTGCCTGCGTTTTTGGCGGGGCGCTCTGCGCACCTGAAGTTATTTTACGAGGGTTTTACTGTTTGAGTGAAGCTATTGGCAAACACACAAAACTTGAGCCTTCCCAGAAAATCCATCAAAATAAAAGTCCTGTTGAATCGAATACACACTGTAGTGTTAAAGGAGTCATATTGCACGGCTGGAACGAATATTATTGTTTGTTTTAGATGTAACGCAATGTGTATACACCATTTAAAGTTTAAAAAACGTTGTATTTTCCACATACCATGCATGTTTGAATCTCCTCTTTGCCCCGCCTCTCTGATTTTTTACAAAGCTCATCGCTCTGAAAAGCGAGGTGTGCTATGATTGGCCAGTTCACCAGTGCGTAGTGATTGGTCAAATACTGCAAGCATTTCACGGAAATGTAACGCATCTTACCATATTCGGAACATCAGGTTCCAAAGCAATAGTATTGACAGACAATACAATGAGATTTACAATTATGCCCACCTTAACTACGTGTAGATTTGGGCGATCTTAGTCAAATCATGTTACGAAGTTACGTATATTCGCCGGGGTGTGGTTACACGAGGCGTTTCAGGCAAGTCTGGTTGAGCATTCGCTTTTAGATAGAATGCATCTTTTGTTCCCACACTTTCATTTGTGCAATTTTACATGTCTAATACATGCATGGGCAACTTATAACACCAAAAACACAGAAAAACACGTACTTCCGCCATATGACCCCTTTAAGTCTAAATGTTTGCCTCTTCCTCGATAGTTTTTTTTAGCCTGAATTAGATTTAATTACATCAGAAGAATATATATGACCTGTTTATTTCAGTATGATAATTACATATACACTCACCTAAAGGATTATTAGGAACACCATACTAATACGGTGTTTGACCCCCTTTCGCCTTCAGAACTGCCTTAATTCTACGTGGCATTGATTCAACAAGGTGCTGAAAGCATTCTTTAGAAATGTTGGCCCATATTGATAGGATAGCATCTTGCAGTTGATGGAGATTTGTGGGATGCACATCCAGGGCACGAAGCTCCCGTTCCACCACATCCCAAAGATGTTCTATCGGGTTGAGATCTGGTGACTGTGGGGGCCATTCTAGTACAGTGAACTCATTGTCATGTTCAAGAAACCAATTTGAAATGATTCGAGCTTTGTGACATGGTGCATTATCCTGCTGGAAGTAGCCATTAGAGGATGGGTACATGGTGGTCATAAAGGGATGGACATGGTCAGAAACAATGCTCAGGTAGGCCGTGGCATTTAAACGATGCCCAATTGGCACTAAGGGGCCTAAAGTGTGCCAAGAAAACATCCCCCACACCATTACACCACCACCACCAGCCTGCACAGTGGTAACAAGGCATGATGGATCCATGTTCTCATTCTGTTTACGCCAAATTCTGACTCTACCATTTGAATGTCTCAACAGAAATCGAGACTCATCAGACCAGGCAACATTTTTCCAGTCTTCAACTGTCCAATTTTGGTGAGCTCGTGCAAATTGTAGCCTCTTTTTCCTATTTGTAGTGGAGATGAGTGGTACCCGGTGGGGTCTTCTGCTGTTGTAGCCCATCTGCCTCAAGGTTGTGCGTGTTGTGGCTTCACAAATGCTTTGCTGCATACCTCGGTTGTAACGAGTGGTTATTTCAGTCAAAGTTGCTCTTCTATCAGCTTGAATCAGTCGGCCCATTCTCCTCTGACCTCTAGCATCAACAAGGCATTTTCGCCCACAGGACTGCCGCATACTGGATGTTTTTCCCTTTTCACACCATTCTTTGTAAACCCTAGAAATGGTTGTGCGTGAAAATCCCAGTAACTGAGCAGATTGTGAAATACTCAGACCGGCCCGTCTGGCACCAACAACCATGCCACGCTCAAAATTGCTTAAATCACCTTTCTTTCCCATTCTGACATTCAGTTTGGAGTTCAGGAGATTGTCTTGACCAGGACCACACCCCTAAATGCATTGAAGCAACTGCCATGTGATTGGTTGATTAGATAATTGCATTAATGAGAAATTGAACAGGTGTTCCTAATAATCCTTTAGGTGAGTGTATATTTAGCAATAACATTTTTTTTTTTTCTAAAAAGGAAAGAAATTAGTTGTTCATTTTAAGAGACCTGTCTTATTTTCTCTTGTATATTTAGAGTTGCTCTTTAATAAAGAAAAAGTACTTATTATCCGAATACCCGATTAATCGACGGAAAATCTGTAGAATAATCGATTACTAAAATAATCGATAGCTGCAGCCCTAGTTTAGAAAAATATTTTTCTTGAGTATGAGTATTTCTTGTTTGTTGCTCAGGCACAGAACGCAGTTTGATTACCAATTTATTTAAATGCATGACGGGCATGCGCCTGTTTAAATTCCTCATTCAGCTTCAGTTGTTACCATAAGAAAAAAACTTTGAATACGTGCGACATAGTGACATGCAACCTGTGTCCCTACCGGGTCCCAAATTGCTCCAAATATTAGGTTTGTTGGACATCAGAACAGCGCAAAGCATCTTATTGCTGTCATGTTGTTTTGATAACATAAGCAGATCTGCGCAATGCGCACAAAGTTGAACACATAATAAACCACAAACTAGCATTTTTATAGGCGTACTACTTACAGAACTCATGTGATTTTTCAAACTTGATGTGCTGTTGTGGTAGGCCTGTTTCAAATTGCATATTTGACACATTTCCTTTGTCTTGTCCTCACTTAATTTGAAGTGTTCCCACACACCTGAGGTCTTCAGCATTTTTGTCTTCTCTTTCCGATTAACTTAATCATGATGTTCACTCATGGGCAATTCATATTCAAGTGCGAATGAGAACCGTTTTGCAGGGATGGCAGGTGTTAGAAAAAAAAGAATTGGACTTCACAGGGTATTCTGCCATTTTACGTGAGATTCCAATCCGAAGGGAGCGAACATGTTCAGTTCGAAGGGCACTTCGAACGGCGTAGGGAATAAGGGAACATCGACTCCTCACTTTGCCAGAAGTGGAAAGAGTATAATCACCCAACTGCCATTCTGCACAGCGTCACGAGTCATAAAAGCAATGGACGAGTTCACGTGTGCGTGTCGTATATTGTGAAAGTATTTAATTATTTTAAATATGAAATACTATGGTTTGCTTCATGTTGTTTAGCAGTTAAATCTCGTTTTGAAGCATTGTTATTATACCATCACACTCCAGATGAATGCATTTACATTTGTATTTGTTTTATTTTGCAATTAAAATAGAGTTTACATATGCGCGAGTATTGCTGTTATTATACAAACTGATGTAAAGCGGTGAGAAGCAGCCGTTCTCTTTGTCATTATTTTGCATTATTTTTTAAGTTACCTCAGGAATGTTTACCACATGGGAAGTTTACCACATTCAAAGAAATACAAACTTAAACAATACGTTACGAATATATTGATTAGTCACATTATGTAATTTTATTTATTTTTAATTTAAAAATAAAGTACGTTTCAATATTTATTTTGTTATATAATCTGCGCAACCCTGCCGTTGCCTTTCCTTGATGACGTTGCAGGGCATTCCAAATGAGCAATTATTGTCAGCGAAGTCCACTTCAACGGATATCCCGTGCTCAGGGAGTACGAAGCAGTGAACACTAGGGATGGGCGATATTATATCGTTTGCGATATACCGGTAGAAATTCCCCACACGATAGGAATGAGTCTTCCCGCGATATAAACGATAAATTCTAGTTGATGACGTCATCCCCTCTCTTTGTAGATATCTTTGTGAGACCCATTCACAGCTCACATGTGAAGTGAAAACGGGTATAGCGGAGGGCGGACGTGAAGATGAGAAAGAGTTTGCACTAAAGCTCTAAATCTCGTTTAGGTTGGCACTGTAGATGCGTCCGAGTTAATGTTTAGTTTCACTTTCGTTTTATTTAATTCGTTTGTTAAGTATTCGTTGATAGTCATAATGCGTTACACCACAACATTTCGTTTGGCTAAAAGTATTTATTTAAACATTCGTTAGATGTTATGCGCGCGTGCGCAAATAGTTTAGTATGATTTCTTGCCTGTTATATACAGGATGAACGGAGCGTCCGTGCGCAGCTCGCCCCACATGTGCTTTCATAGGACACAGCGGCACACGCACTGCTGCCTGTTTACATACAGTACAAATGCGAGTTTGTATTACGTTATTTTAAATACGTTTATGAGCGTATAAAAGCATGGATTATTTAATTAGATTTCTTTTACCCGCATTTTTCTGTTCTCTTTCTGTAGCGCGAGTCATAGACAGATTCAGTGTATGTTGCTGTGAGAAGAGAAGGTTCACACAGTTCAAGAGAGAGTGATTGACAGCGTGATGCGATCGATGTTTCCACCCAACAATAGAATATATACAGTTTTAGGTATGACATGATGTGTTTATTGAGCTTTAGTTCATTTAACTTTTCTTTACTACAACCTTTTGAAGTCGAATCCACTATTATATTTTATATTTACAAAAATACTGTAGGTATATTTTAGGAGCTGTTTGATTTGGGGTAAGTTTTACTTTTTGATAATATTTGTTTTTCTGAGGGTCTAGACTACATGCAGCTACTATCACTTGACGCAAAAAACAGCGGTGGATGCTTATGGATATATCGTCATTTTTATCGTTATCGCAAGAAATACCAGGAATTATCGTGATAAGTTTTAGGGCCATATCCCCATCCCTATCATTTACTCACCTTCCAGTTGTTCCAAATCTGTATAAATGGCTTTGTTCTGATGAACACAGAGAAAGATATATAACCAGACAGATTTAGCCCCCCATTGACTCACATAGTAGGAAAAACCAACTCGAAGATGAGTAAATGACAGAATCCTAGTTTTTGGGCGAAGTATCCCTTTCAGGACACATTTTATAAAGTCAAGACAAATATGAGAGTGCAATTTAAAAAAAAAGCGAGTGAAAATTTCAGTGGGGATAACTGATATTAAAAACACAGGAGCAATATCTCATTTCCATAATGACCAGCACAATCTACCAAGAGCAGCTCAGATTAGGGCAGGGTACAACATTTGCTTTTTTCGGTCATTAATGTATACAAATAACACATTNGCCTGTTATATACAGGATGAACGGAGCGTCCCGTGCGCAGCTCGCGCCCACATGTGCTTTCATAGCGACACAGCGCGCACAGCACTGCTGCCTGTTTACATACGTACACATGCGAGTTTGTATTACGTTATTTTAAATACGTTTATGAGCGTATAAAAGCATGGATTATTTAATTAGATTTCTTTTAACCGCATTTTTCTGTTCTCTTTCTGTAGCGCGAGTCATAGACAGATTCAGTGTATGTTGCTGTGAGAAGAGAAGGTTCACACAGTTCAAGAGAGAGTGATTGACAGCGTGATGCGATCGATTGTTTCCACCCAACAATAGAATATATACAGTTTTAGGTATGACATGATGTGTTTATTGAGCTTTAGTAAGAAATCATACTAAACTATTTGCGCACGCGCACATAACATCTAACGAATGTTTAAATAAATACTTTTAGCCAAACGAAATGTTGTGGTGTAACGCATTATGACTATCAACGAATACTTAACAAACGAATTAAATAAAACGAAAGTGAAACTAAACATTAACTCGGACGCATCTACAGTGCCAACCTAAACGAGATTTAGAGCTTTAGTGCAAACTCTTTCTCATCTTCACGTCCGCCCTCCGCTATACCCGTTTTCACTTCACATGTGAGCTGTGAATGGGTCTCACAAAGATATCTACAAAGAGAGGGGATGACGTCATCAACTAGAATTTATCGTTTATATCGCGGGAAGACTCATTCCTATCGTGTGGGGAATTTCTACCGGTATATCGCAAACGATATAATATCGCCCATCCCTAGTGTTCACTGCTTCGTACTCCCTGAGCACGGGATATCCGTTGAAGTGGACTTCGCTGACAATAATTGCTCATTTGGAATGCCCTGCAACGTCATCAAGGAAAGGCAACGGCAGGGTTGCGCAGATTATATAACAAAATAAATATTGAAACGTACTTTATTTTTAAATTAAAAATAAATAAAATTACATAATGTGACTAATCAATATATTCGTAACGTATTGTTTAAGTTTGTATTTCTTTGAATGTGGTAAACTTCCCATGTGGTAAACATTCCTGAGGTAACTTAAAAAATAATGCAAAATAATGACAAAGAGAACGGCTGCTTCTCACCGCTTTACATCAGTTTGTATAATAACAGCAATACTCGCGCATATGTAAACTCTATTTTAATTGCAAAATAAAACAAATACAAATGTAAATGCATTCATCTGGAGTGTGATGGTATAATAACAATGCTTCAAAACGAGATTTAACTGCTAAACAACATGAAGCAAACCATAGTATTTCATATTTAAAATAATTAAATACTTTCACAATATACGACACGCACACGTGAACTCGTCCATTGCTTTTATGACTCGTGACGCTGTGCAGAATGGCAGTTGGGTGATTATACTCTTTCCACTTCTGGCAAAGTGAGGAGTCGATGTTCCCTTATTCCCTACGCCGTTCGAAGTGCCCTTCGAACTGAACATGTTCGCTCCCTTCGGATTGGAATCTCACGTAAAATGGCAGAATACCCTGTGAAGTCCAATTCTTTTTTTTCTAACACCTGCCATCCCTGCAAAACGGTTCTCATTCGCACTTGAATATGAATTGCCCATGAGTGAACATCATGATTAAGTTAATCGGAAAGAGAAGACAAAAATGCTGAAGACCTCAGGTGTGTGGGAACACTTCAAATTAAGTGAGGACAAGACAAAGGAAATGTGTCAAATATGCAATTTGAAACAGGCCTACCACAACAGCACATCAAGTTTGAAAAATCACATGAGTTCTGTAAGTAGTACGCCTATAAAAATGCTAGTTTGTGGTTTATTATGTGTTCAACTTTGTGCGCATTGCGCAGATCTGCTTATGTTATCAAAACAACATGACAGCAATAAGATGCTTTGCGCTGTTCTGATGTCCAACAAACCTAATATTTGGAGCAATTTGGGACCCGGTAGGGACACAGGTTGCATGTCACTATGTCGCACGTATTCAAAGTTTTTTTCTTATGGTAACAACTGAAGCTGAATGAGGAATTTAAACAGGCGCATGCCCGTCATGCATTTAAATAAATTGGTAATCAAACTGCGTTCTGTGCCTGAGCAACAAACAAGAAATACTCATACTCAAGAAAAATATTTTTCTAAACTAGGGCTGCAGCTATCGATTATTTTAGTAATCGATTATTCTACAGATTTTCCGTCGATTAATCGGGTATTCGGATAATAAGTACTTTTTCTTTATTAAAGAGCAACTCTAAATATACAAGAGAAAATAAGACAGGTCTCTTAAAATGAACAACTAATTTCTTTCCTTTTTAGAAAAAAAAAAAATGTTATTGCTAAAATTGCATATATTAATATCTGTGAAAAGTTAACCAATTTAATACATTACATTGCCCTTACATTCAAAATGCAATATAATACAAATGTATAAATACTGTAAGAAACATTAATAAAAATAAAAAGAATTTCAAAGGTAAACAACTAACTTCAGCTTATGCATGATGCATTTAGTTTATCTATTATATTATATTTAGTCCACATAAAATACTGAGTTAACCAGACTTTTATTTTGGCAGGTTGTCGGAAGACGATTATTTTTTAGTATGTCTGTTTCTTCACTCAAACAATAAAATCTTTGTGAAATAAACTCTCAGAGCAACTCTGGAGATGAAGTTCATGTCCTCATAAAGCGCAGACACAGACAAATTCATGAGCATCACATGTGTAGCACGTTAAACTGTGCAGTTCATTCACTCAGACATGCAGAACAGCCAGATGGCATGTGTAAATTACAGGATTTGGCATCCACTAGTCCGCATCTAGTTTTATGGACTCAATGCAGCCGGAAAACAAGTTTCATTCGCAAAATAAGTAAAGTAAAATAGCAGTTCACCATTTCAATAAGCTGTCACTTATTTATCAGTATGAGAAATACGTGTGAGCGTGTGAACAATGAAATGCGTGTGTCTCATGGTGAATGCGTGAGACTTGAGAGACCTGTAACATGTATAGAGTTTAGCGGGCTGTGCGGTAGTAATAATGGTCCGTGGGGAAATGCAGTGCTCTGTGTACTGTAGTTAAATGGATTAAACAAAGTAGGGATGCACAATATTATCGGCACGCTGATATTATCGGCAGATAATGGCTTATAAATGAGCTATGGGCATCGGCCCGATAAAGAAAATAACGCCGCTATGCCTCGCCGATAGGAAACTGTAATTAAATCATGCTTGTAAAAGCAGCACATTCTTACATTAACTGAGTGCGCAAAAAATCCATCTCTGCGCTCGTCAGCCGCGCACTGCCTATTTATTGATTAACGTTTTTAACTAAAACACAGAGCAAAAATAAAGTTGAATTCTGCCCATCGTCCATCGGGAGTAGACTTTGAACTTGAGCTCAAGCGTGCATAATATGTGACTTTCGTCTCTGCACACTGCCGTTTTGTAGTCTCCATTTCAAAGACACCTATGCTCTTGTTGCTTCTTTAATTAATATTCACAAAATTCATTTACCAAATGTTTTAAAATTATTTCGTTTATCATAATTTTAAAATGTGAAAAGTTCAGGGCTCGACATTAACGCTTGTCCGCGACAAGTGAATGTTTTGTATGGGCAAGTGAGAGATAACATTACTTGCCCGACTGGACAAGTAACTTGAAAAAAAATAACAACAGTGCGACATACAGTATATGTAGAATAATAAGAATACGTGCATTAGACAGAGCTGTGTGTTTGTGTGTAGTGCGTTTGTCGTGGTGGTGCTTGTTGTGTGTGACAATAATCAATGGCGCATCGCACTGAGTCCATGTAACTACATGCGGAGCTGAATCCTGTTATTTAAATGTCATCTGGCTGTTCTGCGTGTCTGAGTGAATTACGTGCACAGTTTAACATGCAACACAAGTGATGGTCGACTATTTTATCTGCGTCTGCACTGTATGAGGATATGAATTCAATTCAATTCAATTCAATTTTATTTATATAGCGCTTTTCACAATGTGCATTGTTCCAAAGCAGCTTTACAGGAGCAAATAAGAAAAAAACAGAAAGGTAAAACACAGCACAGTGCATGGTGTTTATAGACCAAGCAAGATCATTATAATAAATATCTAATAAATAAATGAATAAATAAATGCAGTCTCCCGGTGAGCAAGCCAATACTGCACTGCTCTGCTGTGGCGAGGAACCCAAACTCCAATGCTGAATAATGGAGAAAAAAAAACCTCGGGAGAAACCAGGCTCAGCCGGGAGGGCCAGATCTCCTCTGACGTGTCATAGCTGCACTCAGTGACCCCGACCAAAGCCACCGAGCAACGTCCACGAAGAACAGGGAGAGCCCACGAGCCGCGACCCAGGAAGCCCCACCCGCCGAAACCGTGCAGGTCCAACCCGGTCTCATTCCGCGATCAACAACAGACAACAGAGGAACAACCAGGGAAAAGTAGTAATGGCATAATTAACTTTATTCCTCTGTTGTCCGACATCGACCACAAAACAAGACCAACCAGACCAGACCCACACAGTCCCAACAAATGAAACGCCCCGAACCACAACCAACAAGCCCCCCCACTCCCTACAACACCCACCCAGCTACCTCCAATCAAAGTCACTGAGTGCAGCCATAACTTCAAACTGCTGTCGTGTGATGTAAGTTTAGCATTAAATACCAAGTATTGTAAATTTAGCATTTATGTGACAGGTAGTCCGTCTTTGCTCTCGGTTGGGGATGGAATTGTCTGAGCTGGGCCGGCCAGATGGTCGCCTTTTTCTTGGGTGGTGATGGAATTGCCTTGGATGGAGCTGGATGGTCAGTCAGTCCGCAGGCTCTCGCAGGAGGATGGCACGGGATTTTCCGATGTAGCTGGCGTAATCTCTAGTTGTGGATGGGCATATGACGTTCATCTGGGCCTGGCGGAATCTCTCCCTACCTCGGGATGGGCATCCCGAGGCGAGGGCAGAAACAGAAAGAGAATAATTAGCGTAGCTGCTGTTCATTAGCTATGTATTAGTGAATGCTTGGCTGAAAAGATGTGTCTTTAATCTAGATTTAAATTGGGAGAGTGTGTCTGACCCTCGAATAGTATCGGGGAGGCTATTCCAGAGTTTAGGTGCTACGTATGAGAAAGCTCTACCCCCTTTGGTGGATTTAGTTATTCTAGGTGTTATCAAAAGTCTGGAGTTTTGAGATCTTAGAGAGCGTGATGGGTTGTAGTGTGGTAGAAGCTCTGTTATGTAGGTAGGGGCTAAACCGTTTAAGGCTTTATAAGTAATTAAAAGAACTTTAAAGTCAATACGATACTTAATGGGTAACCAGTGAAGGGTTGATAACATTGGGGTTATGTGATCGTATTTTCTGGACCTGGTTAGAACTCTGGCAGCTGCATTCTGAACTAACTGTAGTTTGTTTATTGATGCTGCAGGACAACCACTAAGCAGTGCATTACAGTAGTCAAGTCTTGAGGTCACAAATGCATGAATAAGCTTCTCTGCGTCAGCCACACATAAAATATTTCGCAATTTGGCAACATTTCTAAGGTGGAAGAAGGCTGTTTTTGTGACATTTGAGATGTGATTTTTAAATGACAGGTTGCTGTCTAATATAACGCCAAGGTCTTTAACTGTATTTGTTGGAGTAACAGTGCAGCCTTCAATTTGCAGGTCATAATCCGAAATATTCTGCTCACGTGTCTTTGGTCCGATAAGTAATATTTCTGTTTTATTAGAATTTAAAAGAAGGAAATTACAAGTCATCCAATGCTTTATATCGTCGATGCACTCTGCCAATTTGGATAGTTGGAAGGAATCATCTGGTCTTGATGAGATATATAGCTGAGTATCATCTGCATAACAGTGGAAGCTAATTCCATGTTTTCTAATAATGTTTCCAAGGGGCAGCATGTATATGGAGAATAGCAAGGGTCCTAAAACCGATCCCTGAGGTAATCCATAATTTACTTGCGTTAGATTTGATGATTCCCCATTTAAATGGACAAATTGATGTCTGTCTGATAAGTAAGATCTGAACCATTGTAGTGCCTGTCCCTGAATACCGGTATAATTGTGTAAGCGATCTAGAAGTATTTTATGGTCTACAGTATCGAACGCAGCACTAAGGTCGAGCAGGACTAGGAGTGAGATGTTACCTTTATCTGATGCTATAAGCAGGTCGTTTGTAATTTTAACGAGCGCAGTTTCAGTACTATGATGCGGTCTAAAGCCTGACTGGAATTTTTCGTGTATGTCATTATTTTGTAAGAAAGAGCACAACTGAGTGGACACTACTTTTTCTAGTATTTTAGACAGGTAAGGGAGATTTGAAATCGGTCTATAGTTTCCTAGTTCATTGGGGTCTAAGTTTGGTTTCTTGATAAGAGGCTTAATGACGGCCAGTTTAAAGGGTCCTGGGACATGGCCTAGATTAATTGACGAGTTGATAATGTTATAAATGGGCTCAATTGCAACGGGTAATAACTCTTTTAATAATTTAGTTGGTATGGGGTCTAATAAGCAAGTTGTAGGTTTAGATGTTGCAATAAGTTTAATTAAATCTTCCTGTTTTATAGGTGAAAAACACTGTAGCCTTTCTTTTGGGGCGATGGTTGGTACTAATTTATAGGACAGACTTGGAGGTTGAGTTTTTACTATTTTGTCTCGTATGTTTTCGATTTTCTCTGTAAAAAAATTCATGAAATCATTGCTACCAAGGTGCGGCGGAATACCCAGGTCAGGTGAAGTCTGTTTATTTGTTAGTTTAGCAACTGTACTAAATAAAAACCTTGGATTGTTTTTGTTAGTTTCTATGAGGTTACGGAGGTGCTCAGCCTTTGCTGCTTTTAGTGCCTTTTTATAACAGTTTGCACTCTCTTTCCACGCAATTTTAAAGACCTCTAATTGGGTTTGTTTCCATTTGCGCTCCAGTTTACGTGTTTCTCTTTTAAGGGCGCGAGTGGTGCTATTGTACCATGGTGCTGCGTTTTTCTCATTAATCTTTTTTGACTTCATAGGTGCGACAGCTTCTAATGTATTAGAGAAAATAGTGCCCAATTTGCTGGTCATGTCATCGAGCGATTCTATATTTATTGGTATGGTTATTAAAGGAGTCAGATCTGGCAAGCTCTTTGTGAAACTATCTTTAGTAGTTGAGGTAATTGTTCTACCCTGTCGATAACGAGTTAAACGGCTGATTTCTGCAGTGCGCAGTGTACATGTTATAAGATAGTGATCAGTGACATCGTCGCTTTGAGGTATAATATCTATATTGGTTAGATCGGCTCCGTGAGATATAATCAAGTCTAGTGTATGATTAAATCAATGAGTGGGTCCATTGATGTGTTGTGTTACTCCAAAAGAGTGTAATAGCTCTGTAAACGCCACTGCTAATGCATCGTTAGCACTATCTACATGGATAATAAAGTCTCCGACAATTAGTACTTTATCAACGTTAACCAATAGGTCCGATAGGAAGTCCGTAAACTCTTTCAGAAAATCAGTGTAGGGACCAGGGGGTCTATACACTGTAGCCAACGTACAAGAAAGCAATGTTTTTTTACTGTCAATTGGAACAATTATGTTCAACGCAAGCACTTCAAATGATTTAAATTTATGCTCCGTTCTCTGAGTTACAGTAAGAAAGTCTCTAAAGATTGTTGCGACACCGCCACCTCGACCAACCGGACGTGGCTCATGCATTTAACAGTAGCTTGGTGGTGTACACTCATTTAGACAGTAATAATCATTTGGTTTAAGCCAGGTTTCGGTAAGGCAAAGTATATCAAAACTGTTGTCTGTGATCATTTCATTTACAATAACTGCTTTTGAATTTAGTAATCTAATATTAAGTAGGCCGAATTTTATGAGTTTGTTTTGGTCGTTTATTACATTGTCCTCAGGTTTAATCACGATTACATTTTTTCTCTGAGATTTGGCTATTTTGTTATTTTGTAGTATTATTCGGGGGACAGACACAGTCTCTATGCATTTGGAAGCAGTAACATTTCTAACAGATGAGTGGGAGGAACACAGACTATGGTTGAAGTTTTGAATTACCGCTGGGAGACGTAGTCAAGCGGTGCGTAGCGTCTTTGAGATGTTGTCAGACAGAAGAACCGCTCCGATGCTGCTGGGGTGCAGGCCGTCAGGGCGGAAGAGCCTAGGTTGCGATCCCAGAACAGATCAAAATGATCAACAAAGAGCAGCTTCTGTTCAATACACCATGACATCAACCATTTATTTAGAGCAAATAGTCTACTGAACTTTTCATTACCTCGTCGGTAGGTAGGAAGCGGCCCTGATACGACGATCCTCGCCGTGGGCGATGCGTTGCGTACCGTCTCGATCAGACTCCTGAAGTCCCTCTTCAGGATCTCCGACTGCCTCATCCTGACGTCATTCACCCCCGCGTGCAGCACGACAGCTCCGACGTTAGCATCGTCCTTCAGGATCGCAGGTACCTGCGCAGAGACATCAAGAACACGGGCGCCAGGAAAACAATGAGTGCGCACCTTACCTTTAGTGGAGGAAGCGCGTACGTTCCGGACGATTGAGTCTCCAATGACCACAGCGTTGCATTCCGTCTCGCAGAGGGCAGCAAAGCGGTTCCTGGTCGGGATCTCGAAGACCGGTGGCGGCGGTTGGGTCATCGCTCCAGTCCTAGCTCGCGCCTTTCGCCGTGGATGTGCCGGTGCAGGAGTGAAGTTCATTTGGGCTGACCGTGTTCTCGAAGCCTGGGCTCTGTGCAGAGAAACACGCGGAGTAGAAGTGGAAGGAGTATTAAAATCACGATGAAAACTTACCGCGGATTTGCGAGCGTCAGCTCTGGATGTTTCCAGCGCCGTTTTTCATTCTCGCAGCCGTGTCTGCTTCTCTAGTAGATCCTGGATCTGCTTCTCCACAGCCTCCAGTTCCGACTGAAGTGCGATCGTTTCCTCATCTGCACTCAGAGGTACAAACACATCTGAAACATTAGCCATTAGTGATGTAGTAACGAGAACAGTGTGTTAAGCAGTAAGCAGGCAGGCTGGGAATGCTAACAGCCTGAGGCTAATAGCGAGTGATCCGATAAAAATAAATTATCTGTGCGTTTAAGTACGATTTTTGGTATGGGATATATTTAAGGATATGTTTTACCCTCGGAGAATAACAATTTAAAACACAAGTCTTAAGATATAACAAGAATAAACGATGTATTAAGAATAAGTTTGAAAGAGCTCCGACTCAAACCACGCGCTCTCAGCAAACAGGAAGTGACGAGGACCATATGAACACATGAACTTCATCAGAGTTGCTCTGAGAGTTTATTTTACGAGCGTTTTACTGTTTGAGTGAAGTTATCTGCAAACAAGCGTCTTCCCGAAGACCCGTCAAAATAAAAGTCCCGTTAAATTGAACACTCAGACAAAAAATACTGTGGTGTACTATAGTATTTGTTTTTGAAAATTGTAGTGCCCTTGTAGTGAATTGATAAACACTGTATACTATAGTCAAATTCAAAATCACTATAGTATCTAAGAATTTTACTGCAGTTTACTATAGTATACTACAGTAATTTATGTGGACAAATATACCACTATTGTATAGTTAAAAAGGAAAAATACACAACTGAGAAATATTCAAACAAATTTAGGTAATCTAAAAATGATACGGCCCTAATTTATTCATCTGTATGTAACAGTAATGTCTTTTGTCAGTTACCTGTCTATTCATGATGAACTGCACTTGCATTTTTTTTTTTAATGATGACAACAGACGATTTATACTCCTACAGTTTGGCCTGTGCTACCAAACTTTAAACCTTTCTAGCACCAGTGCTATGTGCAAAAAAAGTTAACCTACAGCCTTAACACTAATAATAATTACTGCTTACCTTTGTTTTATAGCAGTCATGAAGAGTAGGCCTATAACCAAATTCAGGTGGCCAAAGTGGACACTAGTTAAAATGCTTAGAAGCAAACTTTACCAATCTAGATCCGGAACAATTATATTGAGAATTCAAATGAATTATAATTTTTTTATCGTTGGACAAGTAATTTTTGTACTCGGACAAGTGAATGACAAGTTTACTTGTCCGAAGGACAACCAGATGACAATGCTTAATGTCAAGCCCTGTGAAAAGGCACAGTCACTGAAGTGACCGGGCTATGCCACCTTGCTGTTTTCCACGGGCTCAGTGCTGGCGCTTATTTTTTTCCCATGCAGCTTATAATTGCGACCAAAGCACCTTGGTTGAATAAATGCTGTCCAGCGCCTGGCGCTTTTAGCTGCATAAAAACGCCCGGTGGATAGACAGCATATATCGGTATCGGCTTAATTGAGGTGGAAATTATAAGAATATCGGATATCGGCAAAAATCCAATATCGTGCATCACTAAAACAAAGACTTTTTGTATTGGAATTACTCGAGTTACTCAAGGAATTGTTTCAGCCCTATTCTAAACTAATGTAATAAAGAAAGGAAACGAAATGTATCTAATGTACCATTGAAAACAAAACTAAAGCATTTTAATGGCTGCAACAGTCTCCTTTGTTATGCATTTAAATCCGCACTCCAGCGCAGTTAGCCAATCAAACTATGCTAGCACCTGAACCACAAATGAAAAATACTCCAAACATTTTTCTAAATTATCTTAATACAGAAACTAAACGAAATATAATTTGCCATTAAAAACAAAGATAACTATTTTTAACGTGAGGCGCACCTCTTCCAGCTCACTCTTTTCTGTAGTTTATTAAAAGTTTATTAAATCTGAACGTGTCGCGTGTCCATATTGCACCACAATGCAACACTTGGGTCCGCAGCAACACACCCGCCAGACGTGAAGTTGATTGGATAAAAGGTTCTCGATATAATAAATATGCAAACAGACAGACAGACACAGAGGCCGTTACTCAATATGCGTTCTTGTCTGTACTTGTGAAACGTTATCAGTTGCAGCCCAAGTACTGTTCCAATTCAAAGTTCACATCTAGACAAGAACGGTTAAAATCCCCGGATGTGTCCTTGATCCGCCCCCTTTATCGAGGATGCATTGGGAGGGACTTATGACACTATATTTCCCGACAGGCATTGCGCAGCAACTGCAGTGGGGCAGTAAAACGGCTAAATGTTCATAATATTACTGTTATTTTGTCACAAAATGTAGGTTTAAGAGTTGTTTAGGTGAGAATGTTTAAGGGATAATCCACGGCTAGCCGTGCATTAAAGGATTTTAATGCACTTTGCGGAGGCAAAAAGTTGATTAATTCTGAACGTGTCGCGTGTCCATATTGCACCAAAATGCGACACTTGGGTCTACAGCAACACACCCCGCCACACGTGAAGTCGATTGGATGAAAGGTTCTCGATATAAAAACTAAAATGTTTTATTTTGTTTTTTTGTTTCATTTCTTCGCCTTCACGTCGTGCATTAAAATCCTTAAATGCATGGCTAGCCGTGGATTATCCCACTTATACCATGGTTATTTGCCAAGTTAAAGCTTTTATTGATGTTTACAGTGTAATTTTAGATCAAACAGGTGAAAATTACGGTTATTTAAAATTAACTGACAAAATGTAATCGAACTGACTGGAGCTACCCATGCGTTTAAAGGCTTTTATTGCACACCTTCCAGCAAATCAGAATCCAGTATTCAAACAGACTATGGTATAAATGTGTTTAAAGTTCAAATCTGCAGTTGGGCAATTCCGTGAAAAGTTTTTACCAACGGTTTTTACTTTGTAACAGCACAGATATTAACATTTGGTGGTTCAAATGCCCATGTGAGATCTCTCTTCAATTTTGTAAAGCATTTGTTTTATTTTTAGTGCATGATTTTTCATAGTCAGGTAAGTGCCATTTTCAGGATTGTCACATCCATAACGCTACATATTCCTCATAAATGGACACATGAAAAATAAAATAACTATTTTATGTTCTATAAAGAGGCATCCCTTCTCCATTAATTGGGTATTATTGCTTCAGGATTGTGCATTTTATTTTACATAAATCCTACAAAGTTTGTTGTCTCCCAAAAAACGCGTCCTTTTTTCTCACATCCATAACGCATGTTTATTTCCCTTTTTATTATTATGTTTAAACTCTATCAACAAGGGTTTAGTAAAATATAAACAGATGGTTCAATATATTTGTAACAAATTCATTCTCTGAGCATTTTTATGTCATGTCCATAACGCAAAATGTCACGTCCATAACGTTGGAATTGCCCAGTTGGTTTATAAAGATAGCGTCTATTTTAAAATTTGCTGGTAGGATTTCGGAGATGTGAGCTGCAGGCAATCACCGGCCGCTCAGTGCTCATGTACCCGCCCAATGCAGCCTCACCTCCACAAGTGATTCTGAATCTCACGGCTGGCTCTGAAGTATTTGTAGAGGTTAAACATGAGATTTTATTAATTTTAGGTATATCTAACAGCCAATCTTTGGTCTTTTTTAAATTTCTTATTTGAAAGTTAAGTTTCACTTTTCTAATTTGATTTAATGTTGTACCGGAGCGCTTCATACTGGAGTAATGTTACTTTTACTAAATTATTTGCTTGTTATATTCCCTATTGTACACACTTCTTAAACTTTATAAAGCATTGTGTTTTGCATCGTATTTCATTTTATTCTTAACAAAATCAGAGCAGTCATGTTGCCAGAATCACATATTCATATTTTTAGAATAAAAACAACATGAAGCACTGTTGTTTTGTCAAATTATTTCATTTGACTTTGTTTAAACCTAAAGCTACATTAAAATAAATAGGCTATTAAGTGAAATAGGATTGCATGTATGTGACTGCAATGTATATGAGTGACGCATCAAGTACTCTGCTGTTCCATTTCTAATATAACCGGTCTGCGTCCTCACGAGTTCAAACTCCCCGCGTCTGAACTTGCAAAGTCCGATCTAGCCAGTGACGTGCGGTGGGGTTCATGGCTGGTGAGGCACTTAGTCCTTCAGAGTCAGATTTACAAATACAGGTGCTGGTCATATAATTAGAATATCATCAAAAAGTTGATTTATTTCACTAATTCCATTCAAAAAGTGAAACTTGTATATTATATTCATTCATTACACACAGACTGATATATTTCAAATGTTTATTTCTTTTAATTTGATGATTATAACTGACAACTATAATGAAAATCCCAAATTCAGTATCTCAGAAAATTAGAATATTACTTAAGACCAATACAAAGAAAGGATTTTTAGAAATCTTGGCCAACTGAAAAGTATGAAAAGTATGAGCATGTACAGCACTCAATACTTAGTTGGGGCTCCTTTTGCCTGAATTACTGGAGCAATGCGGCGTGACATGGAGTCGATCAGTCTGCTCAGGTGTTATGAGAGCCCAGGTTGCTCTGATAGTGGCCTTGCATTGTTGGGTCTGGCATATCGCATCTTCCTCTTCACAATACCCCATAGCTTTTCTATGGGGTTAAGGTCAGGCAAGTTTGCTGGCCAATTAAGAACAGGGATACCATGGTCCTTAAACCAGGTACTGGTAGCTTTGGCACTGTGTGCAGGTACCAAGTCCTGTTGGAAAATGAAATATGCATCTCCATGAAGTTGGTCAGCAGCAGGAAGCATGAAGTGCTCTAAAACTTCCTGGTATACGGCTGCGTTGACCTTGGACCTCAGAAAACACAGTGGACCAACACCAGCAGATGACATGGCACCCCAAACCATCACTGACTGTGGAAACTTTACACTGGACCTCAAGCAACGTGGATTCTGTGCCTCTCCTCTCTTCCTCCAGACTCTGGGACCCTGATTTCCAAAGGAAATGCAAAATTTACTTTCATCAGAGAACATAACTTTAGACCACTCAGCAGCAGTCCGGTCCTTTTTGTCTGTAGCCCAGGCGAGACATTGGCCAAGATTTCTAAAAATCCTTTCTTTGTATTAGTCTTAAGTAATATTCTAATTTTCTGATACTGAATTTGGGATTTTCATTAGTTGTCAGTTATAATCATCAAATTAAAAGAAATAAACATTTGAAATATATCAGTCTGTGTGTAATGAATGAATATAATATACAAGTTTCACTTTTTGAATGGAATTGGTGAAATAAATCAACTTTTTGATGATATTATATGACCAGCACCTGTATACACTGACAAGTCTTGTGGCTTTAGTCTTTATTTCCAGATCCATTTAGCACTGGCTTGTGCTTTTTTTACTACAAAACTGTTTGTCATCTTATAAGGCTGCTGTTAATTGCTAGAGTAATTCTGAGTCTTCTAGTAAAAAAAGTTAAGTATTAATAATTGTGTTCATATTACAGCTGCATATGGCAGAACACCCTGCTGGCCACCTGGTGCTGAAATGGTTAATAGAACAAGATGCCAAGATGAAGGAGACAGAAAGAGAAGGTACAGAACATCACACTTTTGATTAATTATTGTGCTCATTTTTGTGGCTTTGAGGCTAGTTTGTATTTATAATTTTTGTGGTAGCCTACCAATTAAAGTGAATGAAAATATTTTACTGACAAATCGTGCTCTATTTTGGTCCACAGACCGTTTTTCCAGAATTCTTTTGGAGAAGGTGGGGTTAGAGAACCTCAAAACATGGGCTTCAGTCAACCGTGGTGCAATAGTTCTTTGTTGGTAAGTTTCAACAGATTTAAGGAGCAAATTTGCTGCCTTTCTATTTTGCCATCTTTAAAATCATATTTAGGGGAATTCCTTCAGGGAGCAATGACATTGTTGCATGACTTTCCCCAGATGATTGCTTTTTAATGCCCTGCTCACATTGCTAGTGACTTTGTCACTGCAAGTCCCCAGGGGTTGGCTGTTAGGTTGCTAGTGGGTGGATGTTCCCACTACTGCTGACGCTCACTGCAGGAGCTTAGAGAAGAATCGCATTAGCTCTCATCGTCCTCCTTATTATCGCTCCCAAAAGTCGCTCCTCATTTGCATAAAGTTTAAACATTTCTGACATAATGACAAAGAGGAACTGCTGCAAACTCAAATTTCCAGCAAAAACCGACCCGATCATGCAAATGATAAATGATTGTAACAAACAGATCAGTGTTTAAAAGTGTTGTAAGTAAGTTTATATATTTGCTCACATTGTATGCTTTGTTTTTTCCAAATGTTCTCTTTTTTCCAATTCAACATCAAATATTTGAATTTCACACTTTAAGCATGTTTCTCTCTTTAATGAAATACAATCAACCAACTAGTCTCTCGATTACGATTATCATGTCAACAATTCAAAGTCTCTTTTCACTTTCTATTTGACTCGTACTTTTAATGTGTTCTTTCTCATCTTTGTTGTCAAAGTTAAAAATAGTAAATCGCTTAATATTTGAGGCTATTTTTGTTTCAACAGCGTTCCTAGTTCAGAAATGATCCATTTTTAAAAATCAATTTTTGTAATAATCGTTTGTTTTTATGTCTGTGCAGTAGTTCATATCAGCATTGCAATGCATCATAAAAATGATTAGTATCAACAGCTTTAATGCAAAGATTATTTGCTTCATTCGTTTATTTGGTTTTGATTGGGTTCCCACAGCCTCCTTCAAAGTGCAGATGAAAGTGTTGCTGAAGAAGTGAAAGTTGCACTGAAATCCATCCTTCCTGAACTTCATAAGATGCAAAACTCTAAAGGAGTCAAGATCCTGCTCGAGAAACTGGCCTGAAGTGTTCAATTATATTAAAGTTTTGATTTTATACGTCTCTGCAGGTTTCACCTGAATTTTTGTTTTCATATGTCACTGCTGGTTTCACCTGAATTTTTCATTGTAAGTAAATACAAAATAAACAGGAATACATGGGTCAATCTCCACTTAATGTTTGTCTAATTCACACCACCTGTGACTGTGTGTTGCCTGTCCCTTGCTATGAGATGGTCAAAAGGTGTTCCTAGGTTTGGTAAATTAAGTAACAGTTGCAGTAACTGAGAGAGTAATTACTCCTATTGTTAGACGCTCCTGAAAGTCACCAATCATTTGTAATGCTAAATAAGCACTGACAAAAAGATTGAAGAATCCCTGGGAGAATCCATAAACACTGCTGCAACTAGATTGTTCATCTTCTATGTTTGTAGAATCTACTGTACCTGAGAGATTATATAGACAGTAGGGAACCAGATAGTTGAGTACATATACATACAGTGCCTTGTTAAATTACTTTAAAGTACTTTTTTTCAATAATTTAAGCTCCATACGTGATGATGACAAAACAAAAAAAACGATTTGTGACATCTTGGTAATGTAGGAGAAGGTGGGGCCAAGGGAGTTGATAGGAAGACTCAGGCCAGAAACAGGATAATTCCCAAAAGGAGTTTTATTAAGGCACATAAGAGGTTTGGGGAGACAAATTAATAAATTATAACGAAGAAAAAAAATCACATAACTTTACATCCAGGCTTCTAGGTACACACTTCAAACTGACTATGAACAAAACATCTGCTGTAGCAGCATAACTGGTGTTACGAGATTTTTGGTTTCCCGAGATTTTTGGTTTCAAAGGGCGGAGGTATGTGAATATTTATGAGATTAAAAATGTCAGGCTTTTCAGTTTCTCCATGTCGAATGGTTTTAAGAGAAGGTAAATAAATATAGATGTTTAAACTGCAGTCGTTTGGCTCAACGTTTTATATTAGGCCTAAGCATGTGTCGCCAGACTAAATTATTTTGTTGCACTTACATTATTTTAAAAGTCTATTTAAAGTAACACATTAAAGTGAAGTTCTGAGATAAACAAGTTTATTTAACCGACTTTTCACTATGTATTAAACTAGAAATGTGAATTAAAAACCGTGACAAAGTTCTTAAATCACAGCAATACCGTTAAATTTTGTCTATAAAATAGCATGTTTAAAAGCATTAAAAATAAGTTTACATTAACAAATTGTGAGCACTGTAATGGTGATAATTATTTTTTTCTAGATGAGCAAGGCAAAGTTATAAAACAAATTTGTAAGAAATGCATTCACTTCATATTATAGGTTTTAGAATTGTCCACTGTTGGTCTTTATTCTGATAATTAGTTCAAAGTACAGAAGAGGACAAAAGACTGGAGATCGTTGTGTGATGGGTAACCTTTAACATATTGCTTACAGAATAGAAAATTGAGACTGGAATTCCTAGACCTGTAACAAACGTGGATTCTGATTTTATTTGACCAGTGTGCTGAGAGGTGCTGTTTTAATAAACACTAACTTTAAAAATTGCTCGTTCATGTATGTCTGCAGGGGCATCATATGCGTATGGCAGGGGCTGGCGGCTGTCTGGTCAATTCAAAGTAATATTTTATTGCGGTATTTATTGCGAAAAAGAACAAAAAATGTAGGTGGCTCCTCCCTCAGAAAAGAGCAGCTTTTATAAGCAGCTTTTGTGGCGTAGTGCAAAAGACGCGTGACAAATTATTTTGACTCTGCCGCGAAGGAGGTTCGCTAAATCACTTCTCAAATTTTCACATCACATATCAGATCTGCTTCCATTTGTTTTTAAACTATATAATGTTTTTTTATCAATAGATTATTTAAAGCGTGTTGTGCTTTGTAATTTATTATATGTGAGGATGGCTGCTGCAGTAGCAGCATGTATGATAGGGAATGAATAAATATACGTGAGACATCCATGTCGAGGCAGTAGTAAGATTGGATGACCTCACGAGAGTCTGCCATTCCTTGGCTTTATGTGAATTGATGCCACTGTATGATCTGGTCCTTTTAATTAACTTTTATGAGTTTTTGTAATGGCAACATTTTATTGCATGTCATTAATGTTTATCGAAGCATACAATGCAAGAATTGATGTAATATAAATTTGGTATGAGACATGAATTAGTTCACATTTGTCTATAACACTTGCAAAAAAGAAAAACACATCTAAACGAGATAGACAATGTTACATGTACACATTTCACATAAAATCTTGAAACAATACATTTAAGTGACATGATAAAGGATGAAATGATTGCCACATACTGTATATCCACAACGCAATGTGCTCACTTAGCCTACCTTAGCGACAGGGTCCATGTAATGTTCAAATGCGGTAACACATTGGTTCTCATATCCTACCCAAAGATGATTGCAATATATTAGACTGGTTTATGCCTAACATAACATTTCTACATCATAAATAGAGTTAAATGTAATTAATTTTAAATATTGTCATTAGAGTGAAGTGAATATAATTTACAAATAAGTATTTCATGCAAAATTCTGTTCATGCAAACTCAAATGTCATATAATGTGCAATGAAATGTACAGATGTTACCCACAGAAAATGGAGAAATTTGTAGGTAGCCTATTTGTTTAACATTTTTTCACCCTCACTATCAAGTTAAATCTGCCCTACAGTCAGCTGACATCAAAGTAACATGACAGAGCTCTCACGTGATGAGGCGCCGATCCCAAATTTTATGCTACTACATCAGTGTATTTTGGTGTGTTTGTCACACTGCCCATATCTATTGCCATATGACATCAAAGCACCGCGAGAATGATTCAAACATCTAGTTTTTTATATCGACTATGCATTCCATTATTCGATGGAACTGCTGTGTTTCATGAGGCTTCGAGGAAATATAAAGTTGAGTATCATCAGCATAACAGTGAAAGCTAACTCCGTGTCGCTTTATTATATCTCCTAGAGGTAGCATGTATAATGCGAAGAGCAGAGGCCCTAAGAATGAGCCCTGTGGTACACCGTACTGGACTTGCGATTTGCGTGACACCTCATTGTTTATTTCAAATTGAAAACGGTCAGATAAATGAGATTTAAACCATTTCAAAGCTATTCCTTTAATGCTGACGTAATTTTCGAGTCTACGTAGGAGTGTGCTGTGGTCAATGGTGTCGAATGCAGGACTAAGGTCTAGCAGCACCAATAACGAGATACAACCTCGGTCAGACGCCAATAGCAGATCATTTGTAACTCTGATCAAAGCAGTCTCTGTACTGTGACATGCTCTAAATCCAGACTGGAATTCTTCATTGATGTCATTCCTTTGGAGGAAGGAGCATAATTGAGTTGAAACTACTTTTTCCAGAACTTTAGATATGAAAGGTAGATTCGATATAGGCCTGTAGTTCCCTAGTTCTCTAGGGTCGAGTTGGGGTCTTTTGACAAGGGGCCTTATAACAGCCACCTTATATGCTTTAGGCACATGTCCTAATGTCAGAGATGAGTTAATAATACCAAGAAGAGGATCTATAATTTCTGGGAGCATCTCTTTCAGTAGATTTGTAGGTATAGGGTCTAGCATGCATGTTGTTGATTTAGATGATCTAATAATTTTAGACAGCTCATCTTGATCTACGGTATAAAATAATTGCATTTTCTCCTTAAGGGCGCTGTAGTTAGTTTGTTCAGCGGGTTTCACTTCTGATTGCATTGTTATAATTTTTTCTATAATATCTTGGATTTTATATGTGAAGTAGTTCATAAATTCATCACTGCTATGCTGATATACAGGATCAGAAGTCACTGACGATTTATTTTTTGTTAATTTTAGCCACTGTGTTAAATAAAAATCTAGGGTTGTGCTGGTTTTCTTCTATTAGTGATGAAAAGTAGGCGGATCTAGAAGTTTTTAAGGCTTTCCTGTATTTTCGAATACTATCCTGTACGAAATACCTCTAATTTAGTTTTCTTAAAGTTGCGCTCCATTTTTCGGGCCGCTTTCTTTAGAGCCTGAGTGTGTTCATTATACCACGGTGTGGGGCTGCCATTTTTAATCTTCTTTAAACGTAGAGGAGCAACTATGTCTAGCGTTAGCGAGAAGGTGGAATTAAAATATTCAGTGGTAATGTCAAGATTTTCAACATTATTTCTCATGCTAGCGATTTGAGACAATTCGGGCAGATTATCAAGAAACGCATCTTTGGTAGCTGAAGTTATTGTTCTACCATATTTGTAACAATGAGTTTTATTTGCAGCCGTAGGCCAGTGAATTAAGCTAATACCAGATAATGATCCGAAATGTCTTCACTCTGCTGAAGGATTTTAACATCGTCCACATTTATACCATAAAAAAGTATTAAATCTTAAGTATGATTACGAAGGTGAGTGGGTCCTGACACATGTTGACTAACGCCCATGGAGTTAAGAGTGTCTCTGAAAGCCATTCCTAAGGCATCTGTAACGTTATCTGCATGGATGTTAAAGTCACCAACGACAAGGAGTCTATCTGCGGGCCAGTACTAGTTCTGATAAGAACCCACCAAATTCTTTAATAAAATCTGTGTGGTGCTGTTGACAGGATGTCCCGAGCAATGGGTTAGTAAGTGACACATAAGAGATTGTAGGTATGATGATGAGAGTTTTAATGGTTCCTCCTCTTTCACATATGAAAAAGCCAGCCAAGAATGCATCAACAGCAAAGTATCAAAATAACAAAGTAAATCAAATGTAACAATATACAGGCTCATTCAGCTAAACCACACAGGTCTGAACAGCATCTGTTTGCACATGTCCAGTCTTACTCTAACATTCTAAACCAACCGACCTTACACTTTGTTCTGAGCAGGTTCCAACCTTCCCTCATGGTGCTTTGGGAGCCATTTTATATCCTAGGCTCCGCCTCCGGATCATACCATGTTGGCGGTAAAACCCATACGTAATACACGTAGTTGTGAACCACCATTGAAATAAACATGCATATTACTACGATAAATAACATGCATACCTCAACAACATCTCACCATTCAACATATAAACTTTACCACAAACAATTAATATTGGCAGGTATAATGGTTGTGACCCTGCAGATGTCACACCTAAGATGGCTGCCAGTGTTTGCATAAAAGTCCAGGTTGAACATTAAACAGGTTTGGCTCTGCCTAACAAAACTGGTAAGTGTATAAAATCTGTTATTGTATTTCCATTAAATGATGCTTGATGAAAACAACATGTGTCTGTGGTGATTTCCATGTAGCAAACAATATTAACAACACTTATTCACAATAACACCGTGTATGTGTATGTCTCAGTGCTGCACTGTGACAGGTGCCCTGGAGGCCTATATACAATAGCTAGAATAAATTTTAAAAGTGTTTTATCCTTAGTATTAGGTGTTGAAACATGAAGAACCATGACTTCAAAAGAATTATATTTAGAGTTAGACTTCTGGGAAATGCTAAAAGAGTTATTGTAAAGTGCTGCGACACCTCCCCCTCTGCCTTTTAGACGAGGCTCGTGTTTATAATAATAATCTTGGGGGACAGATTCATTTAAAGTAATATAATCATCTGGTTTTAGCCATGTTTCTGTCAAACAGAGCATGTCTATTTTATGATCTCTTATCATACTGTTAGCAAAAAGTGCTTTATTAGAGAGAGATCTAATATTTAGCAATCAGAGTCGTAACAGTTGATTATCTGTATTTTGTTCATGTTTAGTTTGTTTAACGTTTATTAAATTACTTTCAAGAGGTTTACGCATTATTTTATGTTTGCTAATCCGGGGGACAGACACAGTCTCTATTTTGTGATGTTTGGGAGAACGGATTATTACATGAGACGGCAAGCAGTTGGTTAAGCCATACTGTCTGCTCCCTGACCTGGGCCCCAGCGAGTCAAGTTTTAGCATTAGCATTAAGACTTTTTGCCATATTTCTAGACAGGATGGAAGCCCCAGCCCAGGAGGGATGGAGACCATCTCGTTTCAACAGGTCGGGTCTGCCCTCAAAACTCTTCCAGTTATTTATAAAAACTATATCATTCTGCAGGCACCATTCAGACAACCAGCCATTTAGTGATGATAATCTGCTATAAATCTCATCACCACGATAAGCAGTGAGGGGGCCAGAGAATATTAGTGTCTGACATCGTGCTTGCGAGCTCACACACCTCTTTAATGTTATCTTTTGTGATCTCCGATTGACGGAGTCGAACATCATTTGTGCCGACGTGAATAACAATCTTACGATTAGCCTTAGCCAGCACATTTAAATTTGACTTGATGTCAGGCGCTCTGGCTCCCGGTAAACATTGGACTATGGTGGCTGGTGCCTCTATGTTAACGTTCCGAACAATAGAATCACCGATAACTAGGGCACTTTCAGCAGGTTTCTCAGTCGGTGCGTCACTGAGCGGGGCAAAGTGCGGAACGGTTGAGTGATGTTTTGTTCTGCGACTACGCCGTCTCACAGTCACGAAGTTTCCCAGCTGCGGGGGATTTTCAACCAGAACCGAGCTGTGTGCGCTAATGTTGCTCGCATCCAAAGTGTTTTCTATCGTCGTTAAACACTTACTATCCTCAGATAAAGATTGGATGCGAGACTCTAATTCTAAGATCTTCTCTGTCAGCCTAACTATTTCCCTGCATTTATCGCATATAAAGCCCTCGCAGCTGACAGAGAAGGCTAAGCTAAACATATGACATGAGGTGCAAGTAACAATAATAAGAATAGAAGCCATAACTCACCGGATTTGAAGTGCAATTCCAACTTACCAAGATTGCTCGATGAATCGTAGTATACTCGCTTAAAAAGAGAAACAGTTAGCACACAAGACAAACCAGAGGCAAGATGATATTCCACAGTGTAAACAGAAAGCAAGCTAACACGCTATTGCTATGCTAATGGCGTTAAGTTAACTATCACTTTTGGTTTAGAATCTTCAAGTAAATAACAAGAACAGGGTTATTGAGATATCAGGATAAGTTAGCAACGACAATAATAAGTTAGCAACGACAATAATAATTAACGATAATAAAATACACTAATATTAGAGCGAAGTGTAAGTGCACTGATACAAACAAGCCGCCGGCAGCGATGCAGGAAACAGGATTTTAGTCTGTTCACACGCTCACACGTATTTCTCATGCTGATAAATAAGTGATAGCTTATTGAAATGGTGAACTGCTGAAACTTGTTTTCCGGCTGCATTGAGTCCATAAAACTAGATGCGGGATGCCGAATCCTGTTATTTACACATACCATCGGCTGTTCTGCGTGTCTGAGTGAATGAACTGCACAGTTTAACGTGCTACACGCGTGATGCTCATGAATTTGTCTGCGCCTGCGCTTTATGAGGACATGAACTTCACCTCCAGAGTTGCTCTCATTGTTTGAGTTTGAGTTTTGAATGTAATATGGCAATGTAAAGTATTAAATTGGTTAACTTTTCACAGATATTAATGTATGCAATTTCAGCAATATTTTTTTTTTTCTAAAAAAAGAAAAATTAGTTGTTCATTTTAAGAGACCCGTCGTATTTTCTCTTGTATATTTAGTATTGCTCTTTAATAAAGAAAAGGTATTGTATTATCCGAATACCCGATTAATCGATGGAAAATCAGTAGAATACTCGATTACTAAAATAATCGATAGCTCCAGCCCTAGTTTCAGGCCTCAATGACTACGTTCACACTGCCACCAAAATCCGATTTTTTGCTCATATGCAACCCAGATATTTTAACTGCATGACAGTGTTAACAGGACAAACCATATGGAATCTGATCTTTTTTTAATCTGATCTGAGCCACTTCCATATGTGGTCCTAAATCAGATACAGGTCTGATTTTTCGAAATGCGGCCTCAGTCTGAACGGTCATATCGGAATTCATGCGACTTTTGCATCATTGTAGATCGACTTGCGTCATAATTCTGCCCTAATTTAAAGCTTCACGCGCTATTCTGTTGATGGAAGTGCACTTTACAGCTCGGTTGCCAAGTTTGCTCAATTGAACCGGGCCTGGTGTCTGCAGAGAAACCCGAGCTTCTCCGTTGCGTGGAACAGATAATTGTTTTAAAGGTTGCTAAGCGATCAACCCAGCTAACACAGTATGTTCTAACAACGTCGATAAGTTCGTCTTCATTTGGTCACCGTGACATTACTTTGTGACCACGTTCTGAGGACGTCTTGGCAACGTTCCATTTCTTAGAATTTTTGCTTACGTTCCAGAAACGTCCTAGCCACGTTCTCAAATAACGTTGTGACGTGATGTACTGGTCCTCAGATAACAGGGACACTGGTCATTTGATTAATGAAGCTGGTCATTTCTGTTTATTATGTTACTGTATGGAAAATTTATGATCAGAGTAAAATCTGTTATAATGTCAAGACGAATGCTATTAATCTGACTTCTGGAGTTTAATTCGATACCACAATTACATTTATTTTGTGCGCGTGCGTCTGATATGTGCGTGCGCGTCTCCAGCACGCACGCGCCTTCTTTGTTCTGCAACCCAGTAATTCAGGCAAAAGGAGCCCCAACTAAGTATTGAGTGCTGTACATGCTCATACTTTTCATGTTCATACTTTTCAGTTGGCCAAGATTTCTAAAAATCCTTTCTTTGTGTAACCCTTTTACCATCGGCTCGAAATGAATAAATGCCTCGAACAATAACGATTCGAGCATTAAGCACTTATTGACTTTTTTTCCTCAATATGGCGAAGGGAACACCTCAATATTAAATTATTCAGTCTAGGGTATGATTATGATTCACGCTTTGTCACTCTTTATGAGAGCTAAGGGATATTCGACTCTGACCCATTAAATTAGTACAGCAATTAAGTAACGCTAACTCACATAGATTCAGAGCAATGTAGGCAAAGTAAACATACACACCATTTGTAAACTTGCGCATTTGTATTTAAAACACAAAACATAAACAGTTGTTTGGAAAATAACTAAAAGGTTGCACAAATAGAAAAACCAAACCCCGGGGTAAAACAGTATTTAGGGTGCCTCTTACAACTTTAAACTTCAAGACTTTAACTGTCTCTTAAAACACACGCAGCTTGCAAGCTAAACCGTTGGCGTGCTTGTTTGTTGGAGCTCAATATTCACAATACTCTCTTTCCGGAGAGCGTGTGAACACAATCCTACCACTTCCGTAGTAAACGGTGACTCGGTTGTAATCCACAATGTCGTCAGACTGCGGCTGTATAGATGATTTGTCTCCTGGAAAACCGGCGTCCTCTCGCAGAGCCAGGCTTGTGTGTGTGCGTTGGGCCTCCGCACGAGCTAAGCTAACTCGGCTAAACATAAACTGTACAGGCCAAAGTCTCGGCACAGTTCAAAGTCTGCTTTTTCTACTCAACACTTTAAGCCTGTCGGCGCTGTGGGAATATTTTTTAGATAAAAGTATGATTTAAATATCAATATAATCAATAAGTGTTTTCTTTCATTTGTTTCATTAAGCTGTGTGTTTTGGTCATGTGCTTTCTATTTCACTCAGTGGAAAGTTACTGGGGCAAACAAAGAAAACAGAGAAAGTTGGGGGTTGGAGTCGTAAATTATCTAGATAAACACACACACATATAAAGAGTCACAAAGAAAAATAAATGTATGAATAATCCACTCATATGTTCTAAGTATAATCATGAGTTGTGATGTGTTTTAATGAATCATAGGATTAAGAAACAACGCTATATAATTAAAAACATTAGATGATTGAGTGTTTTCTTTTTATGGAAGAATGTTGGGAATGTTGTATATTGTTCGGCCACAGGAGACTGTTTTTAGGAGACCACTCCTTGGGGGAGGGTGTCCCTGGAGAACATTCCTCAATACTAGCGACTGACCACAGGATGTATGTTTTGAGAAGGTGTTATTTTACAGGAACTAAGAAAAAGGACTTCACGGTGATTGGTGGAAAGGGAGCAAAAAGCAGAGGAGGAGTCAGAAGATACGAGCGACGTCACATACTTTATAAATATGGGTGTATTTGAATATTTTGGGTTGTTGGCTTTTTGGAGAGAGTGGTGATTTACTGGCAACCCAAAGCTTTGTTACTCCTTTTTACATCTGATAATAAAACCTTATATTACTTTTGAGCAAATTGTCTCTTCAAATTTTTGAACATGCAGGACTGCCTTTAAAGTCCAACAGCGCATACAAATCTTGTATAAAGAGTTAAGGCTCTCTTTGAGGAAAATCTCTGCAGTCTCTCGCTGCGCGGTGCAGCGCCATCTTCTTTTTCCTCTCTACCGTCCTGAGAGAGTTTCGTTCTCGCGCGATCTCTCCAACACAAAACTTTATTTAAACTCAAGTTACTGACCTCAACTAAATGCACTGGTACTGCGAATTATGATAGGATATAAACATTTTAAAAGATATTACATCCATACACCCATTCTCAGTAAGCATTTGTCACTTAAAATATGCAGTACACATGAACATTATTAACGCATCAATATAAACACAGTCTTCAAAGAAATATGAAAGGAAAAAACCCACAGCAATGTATAAAACAGAAACCACAAATGAAAAATAATGATAATCCCTGATAAATTCTGATTAGTATATATGAGTCAACCGTTATGATTTATCAGGTGTGTTTACTTTGTATTGGTCTTAAGTAATATTCTAATTTTCTGAGATACTGAATTTGGGATTTTCATTAGTTGTCAGTTATAATCATCAAATTAAAAGAAATAAACATTTGAAATATATCAGTCTGTGTGTAATGAATGAATATAATATACAAGTTTCACTTTTTGAATGGAATTAGTGAAATAAATCAACTTTTTGATGATATTCTAATTATATGACCAGCACCTGTATACACTACACACACACACGCGTTTTTTTTTCTTTTACTGATTGAATAATTTATTTTCTTATGATGTCAGGCTGTATTGATAAAAATGATATAGTCTCAGTATATATTGATTTGGATAATATATCTATATATCTTAAAAACTAGAGGTGCACCGATTGACCGGCCAGAGATCGGAATCGGCCGGTTTTTCGTATGATCGGCCGGACCGGTGACCGGCCGGTCAGTCTCACGTCTCGCAGATTCCAAGCCGATCTTCTGTTGCCCGTGATGCAGGCAAGAACATCACAGCCGTCAGTACACTCAAAGCCACAAGTAAATGTAAACGTGCTCGCGCAGAGCCTGTCTTTCACGGCTCGTTTATACTTGCATGTGGGTCCACCGGACCGCGAGTCTCTGCTGACTGACGCGCATCTCTCATATCCGCTGACTGCACGCGCGTGCACACGCATCATGTACTGTACAGACAAAAAGGTGCACTGTAGTTCATCTCTCGCTGCTCCGTCTACATGGGGTATGTATGCTAACAGTGATGCTATTAGCATCATGCTAAACTCTGACACATGCTAAACTCATGTTGAAGTCGTTCACTCTGTGTAAAACAAACGTAAATTCCACTCAACCTGATTGCTTGTCTTGCGTTAAAACTGTGGTGATTTCACCTAGGTAAAATGACATTCAACACGACTTCTTGTTTTCAAAAATCCAAAGTATAATATATATCTGATTGAGTTCTTTACTAACACAAAAAACTGCAAATACATATACATCTTTAGAGTAGAATTTTTTTTATTGAAGTTGCAGCAAAAATCAACCCACTTCTTTTAATACTACAGACACAAGATAAAGACAATTTATTTTACATTTCAGAAAAAATTAAATAAAGCAATGTTAGTTTCATAAACGGAAACAGACGAGAATAAAGTTGAAGTATTTTATTGTTATCTTAGACTTTTGTGAGATGAGTACAAAAATGAAAAAGGTAAATTAAGTGACATGTTTAGTTATATTTTATTATTTGTACTTCTTTTCAGTCATGGAGTTATTCAATTTAAGAGTTGTTTGGGAAAGAGAAGATTCTGTAATTTAATGCAGCTTGGAGAACTGCATTTGGGGAAATTGTAATTTTCAATCATTTATTCAATGAAAATAAAAAAATGTGTATTGAAGAAAAGTTAATATGGTTTTATATACAGTATACTGTCAATTATAGTTTGTGGATAGAAAATCGGAATCGGCAAAGAAAATTGCAATCGGTGCATCTCTATTAAAAACTATATATTGGCCAGCCCTTGCATCCAAGCAAAAAGGGAATGACACCCTGTCACAATTAATTTAATTGAAGTAAAACATGATGATGTACAAAAAAGGCATGTCTCATGCATTTTTTTCTTTCTTTCTTGACAGATGTTTTTTTATCTCCGGTTCCTGTTCCTGTCTGCATCTAATATTAGTTCCTGTCTGCGCTCTAATATTAGTGTATTTTATTATCGTTACTTATCATTGCCGTTGCTAACTTATCCTGATATCTCAATAACCCTGTTCTTGTTATTTACTTGAAGATTCTAAACCAAAAGTGATAGTTAACTTAACACCGTTAGCATAGCAATAGCGTGTTACCTTGCTTTCTGTTTACACTGTGGAATATCATCTTGCCTCTGGTTTGTCTTGTGTGCTAACTGTTTCTCTTTTTAAGCGAGTATACTATGATTCATCGAGCAACCTTGGTAAGTTAGAATTGCACTTCAAACCCGGTGAGTTATGGCTTCTATTCCTATTATTGTTACTTGCACCTCATGTCATATGTTTAGCTTAGCCTTCTCTGTCAGCTGCGAGGGTTTTATATGCGATGAATGCAGGGAAATAGTTAGGCTGACAGAGAAGATCTTAGAATTAGAGTCTCTCATCCAATCTTTATCTGAGGATAGTAAGTGTTTAACGACGATAGAAAACACTTTGGATGCGAGCAACATTAGCGCACACAGCTCGGTTCCGGTTGAAAATCCCCCGCAGCTGGGAAACTTCGTGACTGTGAGACGGCGTAGTCGCAGGACAAAACATCACTCGACCGTTCCGATTACAGTCTCGAACAGGTTTGCCCCGCTCAGTGACGCACCGACTGAGAAACCTGCTGAAAGTGCCCTAGTTATCGGTGATTCTATTGTTCGGAACGTTAACATAGAGGCACCAGCCACCATAGTCAAATGTTTACCGGGAGCCAGAGCGCCTGACATCAAGTCAAATTTAAATGTGCTGGCTAAGGCTAATCGTAAATTCAGTAAGATTGTCATTCACGTCGGCACAAATGATGTTCGACTCCGTCAATCGGAGATCACAAAAGATAACATTAAAGAGGTGTGTGAGCTCGCAAGCATGATGTCAGACACTGTAATATTCTCTGGCCCCCTCAATGCTTATCGTGGTGATGAGATTTATAGCAGATTATCATCACTAAATGGCTGGTTGTCTGAGTGGTGCCTGCAGAATGATATAGTTTTTATAAATAACTGGAAGAGTTTTGAGGGCAGACCTGACCTGTTGAAACGAGATGGTCTCCATCCCTCCTGGGCTGGGACTTCCATCCTGTCTAGAAATATGGCAAAAAGTCTTAATGCTAATGCTAAAACTTGACTCGCTGGGGCCCAGGTCAGGGAGCAGACAGTATGGCTTAACCAACTGTCTGCTTGCCGTCTCACGTCGCAGAATACACAAAATGTACAACATGTAGTAATCCGTTCTCCCAAACATCACAAAATAGAGACTGTGTCTGTCCCCCGGATTAGCAAACATAAAATAATGCGTAAACCTCTTGAAAGTAATTTAATAAACGTTAAACAAACTAAACATGAACAAAATACAGATAATCAACTGTTACGACTCGGATTGCTAAATATTAGATCTCTCTCTAATAAAGCACTTTTTGTTAACGATATGATAACAGATCATAAAATAGACATGCTCTGTTTGACAGAAACATGGCTAAAACCAGATGATTATATTACTTTAAATGAATCTGTCCCCCAAGATTATTATTATAAACATGAGCCTCGTCTAAAAGGCAGAGGGGGAGGTGTCGCAACACTTTATAATAACTCTTTTAGCATTTCTCTGAAGTCTAACTCTAAATACAATTCTTTTGAAGTCATGGTACTTCATGTTTCAACACCTAATACTAAGGATAAAACATTTTTTTAATTTATTCTAGCTATTGTATATAGGCCTCCAGGGCAGATTTTATTAAAGAATTTGGTGGGTTCTTATCAGAACTAGTCCTGGCGGCAGATAGAGTCCTTGTCGTTGGTGACTTTTACATCCATGTAGCTACTGTCGTGGCGAAAAGTCGATCAGCCAATGTTGAAAGAATTCACGAAGACCAGAGAGCCAGGTTTCAAGAGGTTTCAATCTTTATTTGCTCGAGCAAGCAAAGTGAGACATACAGAGTTCATCTGAAGATGCCCAACAATTACACTTCTGACTCCATCTTTTATACACTGTTCTCAAGTCGTTATCACAGTTTAAACCAATCATATTTACCTGACATCATCTTCTCCCAATCAGGTTCTACATGACATCACTTATTTTTGTTTGCCCATCCTCTTTTGACTTTCCACAGTTATATATCAAACTGTTTACGTTAACTTTTAACTGTGGCGGAACCTTTTAAAGGATTAAAAAATATATGTACATACATCCATCTTTAAAATGTAGATGTATGTCATTTTGTCAGTTGCTACTGTATGACAGACAAACACATCCATCTCTGAAATGCGAATGTATGTCATATTGACATTTACTACCCCTAGCTTACATGTACTTCAAAAACTACCATGCTTTTTAGACCAGATCTCGTGTGAAGATTACATATTGTGTGTGTGCTCCAAGCGTTTGCGTGCAAAGGATATCTTATGGTGCTGTTTGATGTTCAACTTGGCCTGTAACCTTTGACCCATGAGATCATGGTCTTTTTGCTATGAGACTCATAGTCTTTTCTGTGTTAGAGAAGTGTGTGAGACCTATAACTAGTTTAAATGCATTGTCTCATATAAAAACTCAATCAATAATAGAAAAACATTAGAAAAACTTAATAATGTAATAGAAAAACCACCATAATAACGATACAGATGCCATAGGAATGGCTTTCAAAGACACTCTTAACTCCATGAGCGTTAGTGTCAGGACCTGAACATGTGTCAGGACCCACTCACCTTCGTAATCATACTTTAGATTTAATACTGTCTTACGGTATAAATGTGGACGACGTTAAAATCCTTCAGCAGTGAAGACATTTCGAAACATTATCTGGTATTATGTTTGCTTCACTGGCCTACAGCTGCAAATAAAACTCCTTGTTACAAATATAGTAGAACAATAACTTCAGCTACCAAAGATGCATTTCTCGATAATCTGCCCAAATTGTCTTAAATCTCTAGCATGAGAAATAACGTTGAAGATCTTGACACTACCACTGAAAATTTTAATTCCACCTTCTCGGTAATGGTAGACACAGTTGCTCCTCTACGTTTAAAGAAGATTAAAAATGGCAGTCCCACACCGTGGTATAATGAACACACTCAGGCTCGGCCCGAAAAATGGAGCGCAACTTTAAGAAAACTAAATTAAAGATATTTCGTACAGCATGGAAGGATAGTATTCGAAAATACAGGAAAGCCCTAAAAACTTCTAGATCCGCCTACTTTTCATCACTAATAGAAGAAAACCAGCACAACCCAAGGTTTTTATTTAACACAGTGGCTAAATTAACAAAAAATAAATCGTCAGTGACTTCTGATCCTGTATACAGTATCAGCATAGCAGTGATGAATTTATGAACTACTTCACATATAAAATCCAAGATATTAGAGAAAAAATTATAACAATGCAATCAGAAGTGAAACCCGCTGAACAAACTAACTACAGCGCCCCTAAGGAGAAAATGCAATTATTTTATACCGTAGATCACGATGAGCTGTCTAAAATCATTAGATCATCTAAATCAACAATATGCATGCTAGACCCTATACCTACAAATCTAATGAAAGAGATGCTCCGAGAAATTATAGATCCTCTTCTTGGTATTATTAACTCATCTCTGACATTAGGACATGTGCCTAAAGCATATCGTCGCTGTCGGGCGGAATCCTCGTATCTCCAAAACCATTATTTTTCAGGAAGTTAAAAAAACTGCATATTTTTTGAGTTATTAAACATTGTATCGTTAAAGTTGGTATTATACCTTATATTGCTATCATATACTCTTGTGTACCAACATTAACACAACATTTCCTCAAAACCATGTTTAATCAGAGATACAAGGTTTATAACTTGGGAGCAGGGAGATACGAGATTACGCTGTCATTGATAAGAATGGTAAGGGGACAGACGTCGCTGCTGCCAGCAGTGTTCATCAATGTCTGCGGTCACGTTGAGCCTTTTGACAAGAGATGAGGCTTTAAAAGCTAATGAAAGCTAATGATTGTGGTTACATACATCTTCCTAAACTCTATTTTAAACGTTAGAGCTATGAGTAATGCAATACCAAAATAAAACGTTAAACAGGCTGTCTAATATAGGCGGAAATTAATCTGCACGCAAATAAAGTCGGCGGTCGCGTTGAGCCTCTTGACAAGAGAAAAGGCTTCAGTCGTTAACCAAATCTAACGACTGTGGTTACATACATCTTCCTAAACGCTATTTTAAAGGTTTAAGAACTATAAGTGATGTAATACAAAAAACGATGAGCTGACTAGGCTGTCTAATAGGCGGAAATTAGCCGAATCTGCTCGCAAACTTACCTTCGTGGCTCACGGGCTTCCTTCTGCACCGAAGCATTACAGCTATCGATTTTTAACAAAACAGGCCTACTCAAATGTATCTAACCTAACTATTTTCACTCGTTATTGTCTAAAAAACTTTCAATCAGGAGACGTAATGCCGAGAAGCTCCCGCGGAGTGAAGAAGAGGTGGAGTTACGAGACTTCTCAGACAGTTGAAGTGTCCAATGGAGTTAAGAGATTTGCTCTCAAGCTATTTTCAACACTTTAGATTGGTTAATAATTTGTAAAAATAACAGACCCACATGGGGACTGACCAATAGCATCGATTTGTGAAAAAATATGAAATTGACCAAATTTGGACATAGGAGGTTTCCGCCCGACAGCGACGATATGAGGTGGCTGTTATAAGGCCCCTTGTCAAAAAACCCCAACTCGACCCTAGAGAACTAGGGAACTACAGGCCTATATCGAATCTACCTTTCATATCTAAAGTTCTGGAAAAAGTAGTTTCAACTCAATTATGCTCCTTCCTCCAAAGGAATGACATCAATGAAGAATTCCAGTCTGGATTTAGAGCATGTCACAGTACAGAGACTGCTTTGATCAGAGTTACAAATGATCTGCTATTGGCATCTGACCAAGGTTGTATCTCGTTATTGCTGCTGCTAGACCTTAGTGCTGCATTCGATACCATTGACCACAGCACACTCCTACATAGACTCGAAAATTATGTCGGCATTAAAGGAATAGCTTAGCTTTGAAATGGTTTAAATCTTATTTATCCGACCGTTTTCAATTTGTAGAAATAAACAATGAGGTGTCACGCAAATCGCAAGTCCAGTACGGTGTACCACAGGGCTCAGTCTTAGGGCCTCTGCTCTTCGCATTATACATGCTACCTCTAGGAGATATAATAAAGCCACACGGAGTTAGCTTTCACTGTTATGCTGATGATACTCAACTTTATATTTCCTCGAAGCCTCATGAAACACAGCAGTTCCATCGAATAATGGAATGCATAGTTGATATAAAAAACTGGATGAGTAACAACTTTTATTACTGAATTCGGACAAAACAGAAGTGTTACTTATTGGACCGAAAACTGCTATAAGTAACAACCAAGAATACTGCTTAACTATTGACGGATGTTCCATAAAACCCTCATCGTCAGCAAAGAATCTTGGTGTTCTATTCGATAGTAATCTGTCATTTGAGAGCCACGTCGCCAACACCTGTAAAATTGCGTTTTTCCATTTTAAGAATATATCTAAACTACGTCATATGCTGTCAATGTCAGATGCAGAGAAGTTAATTCATGCATTCATGACATCAAGATTAGATTACTGTAATGCACTGTTAGGTGGTTGCCCTGCAGGCTTATTACAAAAACTCCAACTGGTCCAAAACGTGGCAGCTCAAGTTCTTACACGTACAAAAGTATGAACATATTAGACCGGTTCTGTCAACCTTGCACTGGTTACCTATAAAGCATCGCGTTAACTTTAAAATCTTGCTTATTACCTATAAAGCCCTACATGGTTTAGCTCCTCAGTACCTGAATGAACTCCTCTTGTATTACAGTCCTTCACGTGCAATACGCTCTCAGGCGTCCTGTCAGTTGGTAATACCTAGAATTTCAAAATCAAGTGCAGGTGGTAGATCCTTATCCTATCTAGCGCCTAAACTTTGGAATAGTCTTCCCTGCACTGTCCGGGAGGCAGACACACTCTGTCAGTTTAAATCTAGACTAAAGACGCATCTTTTTAATCTTGCATACACTACACTTCCATAATCTAAATCCTCTGAGGGTTTAGGCTGCATTAGTTAGATAAACCGGAACCAAAAACACAACTGATGTACTTGTTGCATCAAAGAGTGCAGAACAGTACTCTACTCTCAGCCAGTCTTGTCTCATTGTTCCAAGGTTACCACAGCGAGCAGGATGCAGTTCATGGCCAGACCTGATGGTAGAGCGGAGAATGGGAAGCGGCGACCTGACAAGAGCTGATATGATAGAGCTGGATAAAGAAGGACGCGGTCACCTGACACGTCTTCACCACAAAATTTCAAATGCTATTAGATTATTAATGATAATCTTAAACTATAATTTACTTTATTATTAAGTTTATTTATTTTATTTAGCCTTGTTGTGCAAGTTCTCTGGAGCTTGTGCAGAGGCAGCAGCTTTTGCCAGAGGGGAACTGGAATCCCCTGGTTGGGCCTGGGTTCTCCTGAGGTTTTTTTTC